>NC_087210.1:64592370-64739870 GCF_015104395.2 Macrobrachium nipponense
TTGAGATTTAAAGTTCTTCCTCTCCTGAACAGTATATTCGATACAGTGATTTGTTTTGATGATTTTATTTTAAAAGGCTTACTCAAATTACAATAACAATACAAATTATATAACTTGAGTCATAAGAGTTTGCTTTATAAATGTAGAGCGAGAACATGGCATAAACTAACCAGGTAGCACAGATTTCAAATAAAGTATGTAAACATAGAGAAATAATTCGTAGAAGAAAGTGGGGAAAATATAAGTTAGAAACTTTTAGGATAACAACTTCTTCCTATTTTGTGTAAATAAAAAAAAATTATTAAGAGTATATCGTATGTGATTACTACATTGACAGAACATCAAATAGACCAATCAGCATTCCGGCACATGCACTGTTTGAAATAGATCATGGTATTTACCTTCCCTGTGACGCCAACGTATACCGTTTTGCATGCGTGCGTGCGCGCGTGCGTGTGTGTGTGTGTGATGGAGGGCCATGGAAGACAGAGTGGGAATCAGGATAATCAACCCAAGTACTAATAAGGACTGAAGATGTGCGAGGCAGACAGGGAGCCTATTTTCGCTATTAGTGTTGACAGCCACAAAGATAAAAAAAAAAAAAGTACCAAATCTTAATTTAGAGCTTATTTTCAAAGAAGTTGGAATTTAATTCCTCATAGCTAATGGGGTTTCGCTACTTCACCGATCTCTTGGTATTTATCAAATGCCTTTGCTTGTGAAATTAATACAGTTTATTGCATTTCTGTTAACCACTTCAGACTAAAATGCTTTGTTACTGATAATCAGACTCTCCTTCTTCCGCTTGAGTGCACACCTTACTCAAAGTTTGTGAACAGAGCCCAGAATTTGTATCACATCTGTTTAAGCCAATTCTTTTTGCAATATTCTCTTAAATCTCTTGAACTGATGCATTGGACAACTTTCATGTTTATAGTACCTCTTCCATATGCCCTTCTTCCCTTCAAGACATAGCCCAGAGACTTTTGATTCAAGTCTGTTTGACTTTTATGTGAAGGGTTACGTTTCTTGTCTTACAGTTTTGAGTGAAGGAAGGAGGTAACCGCTTGGTGCGTCTCAAGGTCTCTTGGACTGATTTTTTCTTTGATTTTGATGTATTTATCTTTTAACTTGTGATCTTGGTGAATGATATCGTTCATTTCCTGGTGACTATTATCATTTTGAACCAAACTGAACCGAATTAAAAATTCGTCCTCGGAGCAGCAAGCTAGTCCATCTGTAAGTCGAATTTACTTGACCTAATATATTGAGTGACTATTTCTTTCGATTGTAGATTTCAAATCCTCTGAAACTATGATACTACGTATCGTGATCACTACGAACGGATTAAAGTACTTACTACAAATGAAGAATTGCTAAAATGGACAAAACTTACATCTCATCCTATATTTAGTATAAAATTCTCACCGGTTTTTTCTGACCAAATTTTGTGGACCGCAAACTCACTCAAGGGTATGATTGATCTTGAAAGAAAATCACGAGCGAAAATTTTTATATTCCGGTGCCTTCGAGGAATTTGTTAACCGGAAAAGGCTTTATTTTCACACCTCCCTTTCAGCCTTTGTCGACGACCCGAAATATATTGATCCACTAACCACCGGTAATCTAATTTGTCATTATGGTGTCGTATTATGCGGGTTTGCTTACGTTTTATGGGAACGAATATTGCGTCTCATAAAATAAGACTACCCAGGTTTACTGAGCTATTATCCGGTTCTCTCTCTCTCTCTCTCTCTCTCTCTCTCTCTCTCTCTCTCTCTCTCTCTCTCTCTCTCTTTCTCTCTATCCATTTATCTAATTTATCCATATATCAATCTAGCTATCATTATCATTATTATGAGCAAGAGGAAAATATCGTGTAAATGATTATTACTCATGACTATTGCTTCTATTAAGGGTATATTACATGATAATACTTCGAGTAATTTTAAACTTTTGAAATATTGATTCCGAATATCAGCATATATTACAAAGGTTCATCTAGGAAGCCTTACTGATAATAAATGACTGCATAAAGGCATGTGGTAATTTTCATTTTGGACTTGATTTGAGAAACTGAATGATTTTCCAACTCAAAGGAGTTTAAGTAAGGAGGGATTCACAAATGCAAAACACGACTTTTAATGACATGCCCTTATGGTCCACCTTTTATAACACAGTTGCCTATTTTTATTGTTCTTGTCTCAGTTTGTTGCATTAATCTTTTGAATTATATTAATTGCTGCTTCAATGGCATTCAGCTTAAAGTAATCTTTCACTAATCTTCTGATGCTGTCTTTTTCTTCTTTTGGAAGGCTGAAGATAAGATGTTAATTTCTCTGCTGCCTCCTCTGCCATTTCTGGTTTTTCTCCTGACGCTTATTTCCTCCTAGGAACATCTTCTGTGGTCTGATTCCCTTGAGGAGAAAAACCAGAAATGGCAGAGGAAGCAGCAGAGAAATTAGGCCAGGTTATCTTTATCCATCCAAAAGAAGAAGAAAAGACAACATCAGAAAATTAGAAAAATAATTTCTTTAAGCTGAATGGCATTGTAGCAGCAATTAATTAAAGAGAATAACAATAACGATAATAACCTTTACTTAGGCATTTACGTTTTAGGTTTGTTCATTCCGTTTTTCTTTTCTGCTGATTTTAGAAGACTTGAATTAATAATCCATTGTGAGACGCCCACTTAGTTGATTTATTTGTGATGGGCATCAATCAGGTTCAACGATGGTTACTCATATACTAAGACAAACCACATTTTCATATAATCATCTGAAGGGTGCCCGTCTGGAAGTCCTGCCCGAGAAGTTAACATTGTCAGTTATGCACTCTAGAGTGACTCGAACCACATGGTAGATTTTACTGATATAAAGAACAAAACAAAACAAGATGATCCAGCGTTCTGTATCTAATGAGAGAAGTGTTAGTATAAAGTTTGCTCAACCCAGAGATGACGATTGTACACTACACTGAACAGTGTGGTTGTTTATTTGTTTAAAGCTGTTCTTACCACTCTGCTCCCATCTGTTTCAGCTGGAAATATAATGGCTTATCTTCCACTTAATCAAGGCAACCCTCGGTCAGTTGAAACGGGCGTATTACATTTGCGCGCATTTAGGGATTAAGAAGTGTTACGATTGCGCGCTGAAATTTATTAAAATTGCGCGCCTCTTTTCCCCTTTTTTCTTTCGGTCATTTCTTATCAAACTGCTCTATTGCATATGGTTATGATAAGATAACGAACACTTTCGCACACTGTGACAGTTCACAGCATTGACATGAAAAAAACCTTGCAAAGTAAATAAAAAACAGTTAAATAGAATGAAACTACCTTAACAACCATTGGAATTCATTCACTTCTAAAGGTTAAGAACTGTGGAAAAAATAGAACTAACCTTCTCTTCAGAATTGGTTTGACAACAGAGATTACTGGAATACCCTGAAAAATGCATGCGCGCAATAGTATTGGAAAGACGCGTAATGGTTTTAGAGTTCAGTTACAGGGGCAATGCGCGCAAATGTAATGCACCGGTTGAAAGAATTAATACTGTTCAATTATTACTCAATATTACTATTCCATCCTTCGATATAATATGCAGTAACTGGTACTTGGTAACTAACCTTCCTAGTGTTCATGGTTTTGCATTTTTTTCTTGTAAGTATTAATATGTTTCAAATATTTTTATCAGTTAGTTTACTCTTTCTTTTGCTTTTCAATTCCCTCGTTATCTGTAAAAAGATGGCCCTTAGCTTCTGGAAAGCGAGAGTGCGTGTGTAAGTTAGATCTGACAGTCCCAGAGTGGGCTCAGGTACCGCTCAGGTCCCACAACTGGACTTTCAACCGGCGCATTACATTTGCGCGCATTGCCCCTGTAACTGAACTCTAAAACCATTACTATTACGCGCGTCTTTCCAATACTATTGCGCGCATGCATTTTTCAGGGTATTCCAGTAATCTCTGTTGTCAAACCAATTCTGAAGAGAAGGTTAGTTCTATTTTTTCCACAGCTCTTAACCTTTAGAAGTTAATGAATTCCAATGGTTGTTAAGGTAGTTTCATTCTATTTTAACTGTTTTTTATTCACTTTGCAAGGTTTTTTTCATGTCAATGCTGTGAACTGTCATAGTGTGCGAAAGTGTTCGTTATCTTATCATAACCATATGCAAAAGGGCAGTTTGATAAGAAATGACCGAAAGAAAAAAGGGGAAAAGAGGCGCGCAATTTTAATAAATTTCAGCGCGCAATCGTAACACTTCTTAATCCCTAAATGCGCGCAAATGTAATACGCCCGTTTCAACATAGGTAAATGAAAGCAGCTTGTGCTATAATAGTTTCTGCATGGAGTTCATCTGTAAATAGCAGTTACTGTAAAAGTTAAGGTGATTGTTGCCTTTCATAGGAAGCTACCCCTTGTAAAGGAATATGGAGATATATACTCGTGTGTATATATATATAAAATTATATATATATATATATATATATATATATATATATATATATATATATATATATATATATATATCTATATGTTGTGTGTGAAGATATGCATCTGGGAGAAATCAATCATAAGGTATAGAAGGTATAAAAATCCAGAATTGCTTAGCTTTTATTTATTTTAATGCATCTTCATGACAATATTTTTTGGTAGTTAAAGGCGCAGTGGTAATGACATATCGTCAGAAATTATATATATATATATATATATATATATATATATATATATATATATATATATATTATAATATAAGATATATATATATATATATATACTTACATACACACACACAGACACACACACACACACACACACACACATATATATATATATATATATATATATATATATATATATATATATATATATATATATATATGTATATATTATATATATATATATATATTATATATATATATATATATATATATGAATGTATATATATATATAGAATATATACAACGAGCTACAAATGTCCTGTAATATCTAATTCACTCTACCTCGGAATTCGGAATATATTTTCATATATGCTTAACCTAAGGAGAATTTTTACTAGCCCTGAGCGCCGACAATTCTATTATCGCCTAATAAAAAATTCCCCTTCGGTTGAGCATATATGAAAAATATATTCCGAGGTAGAGTGAATTAGATATTAAAGGACATTTGTAGCTCGATGTATGTATATGAATCACGGTAATGTGATATGAATTATATAATAGAATATATATATTACATACATAAATATATATATTATATATATTTTATATATATAATATATCATATATATATCATACATATATATATATATAATCTATATATATGATATATATATATATATATTATACATATACATATATAATGTATATATATATATATATATATATATATATATATATACATATACATATATATATATACTTGGTTAGTAAACAACATCAGAAATATCAATCATAAAAAAATGATTGCAGTATTGTGCTTTTGCTCTATGTGGTCTTCAGATATCAGTATTCTTTTTATTTATTATCACATTCTATTTTGTATGTGAATTTTGTATTTGTTTATTCTTCTGCCGTTCAGATCTCTTTAAAAAGAATTTTCCTTTATATTCACTCTCCGATATTTCCATTCGAAATTAATATTTGTCTAAGTGAAGCCTTTTGTTTTCTGCTGCTATCCATTTTGTCCCCGGTACTTTTCAATTTACAGTTCATTTAGATTTAAATAAGTGTCTCGGAGTTTTCTTTTGGGGGGGGGGTGGGGGGGGGTGTTGGGGGGGTGGCCGGTTTAGGGATTTGCTTGTTCCTTTCCCCAGTGCATATTTTTTTCTCAATATTTTTTGCAACAAATCTGTTCTCCTCGGAGATACCAACCACTTTTATTCAAGTTCATTCATTAATAACCAAGAAAATGCCTTAAGAAATTTGTTTTAATATATTTTGATTCAGGCGACTTTCAGAATCAAAGAAGAAGATTCCATTGTCATTACTTTGGTGATGCTTCATCCTCAGGATAATATTCCTCTTATTTTGTCTTATGTGTTAATGTTTAGTGTTCATACTGCTTCATATATATTTAAAAGTAAATCAATCGGAACTATATTATTACAATGACCAAATAGAGGAGTGGACATTCTTTTTCAATCCGATAGTTCCTTGTTGAACGAGCGGTTTACGTGCTCGCCTACCAATTCGATAGACGCTCTGACAACTTTGAATCAGAGAAATTTATTTCTGGTGATTAGAAATTCATTTTTCGATATAATGTCGTTCGGATCCCACAATAAGCTGTAGGTCCCATTGCTAGATAACCCTTTGGTTCCTAGCCTTGTAAAAATATCTAATCCTTCGGGTCAGCCCTAGGAGAGCTGTTAAGTAGCTCAGTGGTCTGGTTAAACTAAGATATACTTAACTTTTTTTAATCCGATTTTCATTGGCTTTTTTTTTAATGTTTATATTCACTGATTTTCCTTTGTCATTTTGTATCGAAGGATTGTTAATTGATGCTCCATTAATAGCACAGTTTTTGCTTCTTCATCAAAAAGCCAAGCTGCTCTGTATCACTATCAGTAACTTTAAAGATATAAAAACAAAGCCAGTCAAGAGAAGCCTGGATCACTATATATATATAGATATATATATATTAATTATTAATATTATATATAAAGATATATTACACGTCTTTTCCGAAGGCTTTTACAACGAGTTAAATTCTAAATGTAATGGTTCTTTCGAAGCATTCTTTTCCTAAATTCAAACTTTGACATTCAGAGATCTCAGGTAATACTATATGTAAAGTATTTTTTTTTTTTGTAACCTGCAACATATCGCTGTTCAAATATTGGCACCAAAGTGAAATGATTGTTTTGTAAGTTCCTTTTGAAAGAAAACCGAAATTGGATATGATATATTTTATTGCTTTTATTTATACACCAATGAAATAAAATATACAATGATAGATATATTCCTGATATGAAAGTTTTTTTCTAAATATTTTTTGTCTTCCTAAGAGCCACGTACAAAGTTTTGAGTCACGTAAACATTTCTAAATGGAACAGCGTTAGTCATCTGTTGCTCCTGAATTAGCAATCAGGCATGAATAAACAATAGCGCGTTTCATACCGGCATGATTAATATATTGCCGCATTTTTTTTACCGAACTGAACAATAGAGACCGATTTACCTTTCATATTTAATTTTGCCTTTCAATCCCATCGGAGAGACGCTGTACTCGTAACGCGTCAAAATTATTTTCCTCCTGGAGCCAAATGTAAATTATGAATTAGTTACAGTTTTGTAATATATGTACCTTATAAAAAATTGTGTTGTGCGATGAATACTTATTTGTTAGGTGACTAAAATGTGACATCTATATTACATTCTGTTCCTCTGTAAAGGTCACGTCGGTTGTTAATTATCTTTTCCAGATTTTTTCTCTTTCAGCACACCTATTTGCCTTATTTTCGATTAAGTAAATAGTTCTTTCACACACCTTATTGTTATACTTTATGAATTTCATGGTAGTTCAATTTCCCCATAAATTGTTTTTCATTGAAGCAAAACCACACTGACAATACCACAAGAATGTTAATCCCAAAATTTTTCCTTGTTGTTCTGCTATTATTAGCGGCCAATCTTTCCTTGTGACACGCCCCTCTCTTTATTTTCACCCACGGATATTTCTTGAGTAAGTCTGTCGTTAACTCTAGCACCAATCCCTGAATACGAGTGCATGGCTTTTATCCTATCAGTTTGTGCATTCATATTCCATCAACAATTTTTATAACTTTTTCGTGTATATCATCGGCACATTCTGCACTTCTGTACAAAATTCATCCATTTTATCTAAAACTAGATATTCAAATTTTTCACTGGGGGCCGGTACTTTATACAAGTGTCCTGAACCGGAGCAACTAGAAGAATAGCCTTCCTGTTGTAGGAAAGAACCCCATTCACAAGTTTTGTTTCTCTCTCTCTGAGAGAGAGAGAGAGAGAGAGAGAGAGAGAGAGAGAGAGAGAGAGAGAGAGAGAGAGAGTCTTAGAACATTCTGGCCTAAAACATTTCACTGAAAATCGTCCCACACACTTAATTACATTCATTACTTGTGTTTGAAAGGACAAGAGGCAAGAATCCTGGAGATCGGTCTTGGAATACGAAGTATAAAAGGTGGGAGCTCGCTTACATATTGCAGGAGAGATAAACACTCGGGGAATGTGAGGTCCTCACCACTTGGCATTCTTCCTGATTCCGTCAAAAATTCTTCAAAAAGTTTTTCTCCTATTCGTCTTCATCATAATTTTGTTTATTTCCGTCCATTTTTTCATACGGGAAATGATGAGTATTATAGATAAATAGATAGACACATAGATAAGTAAATTGTAATTTTGCGGAACAGAAAACTTTACATTATATTAAATTATATGTTAACAATGATAAAACGAACCTGTCCTCCCCAATAAAATTAAGATATATTAGAGAAGTAATATGAGCTTTGCGTATTCTATATATCCGAAAAAAATGATTATTTACTACAAAATAAAGAATAATAGGAAAAAAAACTTGATACATTTTCGTGTTCGCGAATTTATTTTCTGGTGAATTTCATAAGGAATGGTGATTGAACATTTATAATTAATGTTGAACGGAATGACCATGTTTTCTCCATGTGCTTTATTTTGATAGATGAAAACAGAACCTGAAGATTAATAAAGAAACATTATTCAAAGAGTTATTAGTTAGTGCAGAAAATGGTGAATAGGTGCTCAGGTTACAATTATATGAACCAGAACCCTTACAATGTGCCCACAAAGTGGTAGGATTTTATTTAAGAAAAACTGGATACAAAGCTACATCCAAAATCAGACAATCTTCATTAAGCTACGTCATTTTGTTTCTTACGACTCTTGTATGGGCATGCGCTAAGAATGGATGATGGGGAGTGAATGAAGAGGGCTTGGGAGGAACCTGGTAGAGAGAGAGAAGATCGAGAGGGAGACAGAGAATTAGATGGCGAGAGAAAAAGAAGAAGGCACACCGGGCAACCGACCCCTTAATGTAGGGATAACGGTGGGACTGAAGAGATGACTTGTTTCTGCCTGAAGCACATCCCTTTATTTTTATATCTAATCCTGACAAATGACATCTTAAAAGAATGAAATGAATACGGTACACCAAAACATTCTACCTTTTGGCTTCGCCAAAAAAAAAATAATAATAAATAAAAAACCCAAGATTCAAAAGAACTAAATATCATACACAGAGATATTCTATTAAAACAAACACTGTATGCAAGACATTCAAGAGCAGAATAAGATGTGGGAATTCTGAAATTCTTTTAAGAATATTAGAAGCTGAATTGCTCTCTCTCTCTCTCTCTCTCTCTCTCTCTCTCTCTCTCTCTCTCTCTCTCTCTCTCCTTGTAAACAGAAACTTTAGAACTAGAACAAGTACCATAATTCTAAGATGGTATATGATAGCAATAATACATTGGTAATTATGGCAGTCAGTAGGTCCTCTTGACAGTTCTTTTGTTTACTTGACTGGGTAATCTGGTCATGATTAGTGCCCCCAGTTAGCTGTCTAATTTTGAACAGTCATGAAATGACCAGTATATTTTCACACCATGGATTATTCCAGAAGCCTCCCTCTAACTTTGAAGGATTTGTGATCGCATTAACAGAAATATTTTGCAGAGTATACCTTTGTTTTGCCCTGTAGGTAGGTACACTTATGAAATAAAATTCCCTTAAAATCAGTTATTCGTAATTTACAGAGACTTGATATAGATCGGTTATTCGTGGTTGAGCATAGTTTGATATCGCAATACATTGGAAATAACTGATCCCAAATGGAAATTATAACTGACATGTACAACTGGCAGGCCAGGCATCGAACTTGGGACTTTGGCGTAGAAACAACGTTCTGTTGCTGTTTCAAAAGCAGTATCTGTTAAATATGTATAAAACAACAATGAATTAGAATTAAATACATGCTTTACAGTGTTAATCCTAAAAGAATGTAGTTTTCCCATGTCCGCCTTACCTTCAAGAACAGAAAATGTCTTTGTCCCTTTATCTAGACATTGTTGTAACAAATGTCAAATAATTCCGGTGAACGTTAGTTATAATTTTTCCATCGTATCCTTCAACCTCGAGCACAAGGAAAAATAATTCGTTACGAATAGAAAAGGAATCTCTTTAAAAAAAAAAAAATGTAAACTATTCTCCCTGAATACGGTCTCAACTTTGAGAGGAGGCATTCGACGTCGATTGGAATTTCCCATTCGTAGAGCGCTTTCATTTCCTTTCCCCAGCAAAGCAATTGACCCGCTTGAAAGCAAAACGCAGGAAAGGACTTTTTCGGGAGCAGAAGTTTCGTTAATGCAAGTTAAATCTTTGTGAATTTCCTTGCAATGAAAGTGTCGGGAATGAAAATGTCTCGATTTCTGCTCTGACTTTTCCTAATGTTTTCCGAAAAGGGATTCGAGAGCTGAACTAAAAAAAAGAAGAAAATAATAATCATAATGATAATAATGAAAAAAAAATTCTGTTCCTCTACATCAGTGATACCTACTATCCTAACATTACCCTGTATTTAAAAATATTGTTCATTCCCCGGAATTTGATAGACACTCAAATGAGTTCTTTCCTCATCAGTAGAATTATCCGACAGAAAGTAAAAAAAAAATAAAAAAGATTAGGAAAGGGAAGAGTTTTGTCAGTAGATTTCGGTAAATAAAAGAAAAAAAAATAGTCGATGAAAGGTGCACTTCACACAACAACACTTCGGATGGTTGATGGCAGCCTTAGATGTCAGGAGAGTTTAGAAAATTTCAATATTTGTCGCAAAATCGACGTTGAAAAAGACATTTAAATTTGTAAGAAAAAAAAGAGCTTTTATTAAGTCACGAAGTTGAAGTAACTCCCGTAAAATGATAGCTAAGTACCAATATTTCATGTGAAAATACATGAAAATTAGGAATCTTAATCAAGATTATGTTGCATTGTGACACTTCAGAAATGTGTTTATAAACTGGTAATGACAGTTAAGAAGAGGAATCATGTGGGAGAATTAAGAATGCTGGCAGGAGTTTTTGTTCATATTATTTCAGAAGTGTAGTTGATAGTTCAGACATTATTCCTGTCAAAAAAAATAATCAGGATTAAGACAATAGTTGGAGGGATCTTTGTATCATGATTGGTAAGAGGATTGTTTCTATTTATGAAAAATATACTGAGTTAACTTTTTATTTTCGAAAAATAAACGGCTGCACTGCAATACAACCAAATCCTCTGCTCTGTATGCAAATTAAATTGTTACCATCGGCAAAACAAATTAGCCCTCGCACAGTCTCCCTGAGAATGCTTCATAAAATTATTTATCATTTAAAGTATGGATTTCGAACAGCATATGTACATTATTTAATTCTGCATCGTTTTCGATGTTGTTTCAGTGCTTTGATCCTCAAGAGATGACGGGGATCTTAATTTACTGGAAAAAATCCTTAATTCTGTTGAATTTTTGATTCCCGGTTTAGTATTGATTTCTGGGAAGGTCGTTTAATTAGCTCTCTGAAGAAAGTTTCCATTTTTCCAATACAACCCGGATCATCCTTTTGTATTTCGGTTTTCTAAGACAAAGCCATCCCGCACATTCTCTTAATGAACAGTTCATTCTTATAGTCTTTTCTGTTGTGATGCTCAACACCGCAAAGGCTTTTGGAAATGTCAGGATATAAAATTATATTCGTTATTACTTCGTTAAATCGTAGGAATCTCCTCAGTTCAAATTGGTGCAAATGCTTTTTATTCGTGTATTTTCCCCTTAGGCTCATATGAATATCCCTTCCTTACATTTTTTTACATTGGATTAACTCACCCCTTTATCATTCTTTATAACCGAATTACGTTCATCGTACATATTTTTTTAATAATGTGAGCAACTAGAAAACACTAGCGTTTGGAAATATGTGCAATGGAAGTTACTGAAGGAATGAAAAAAAGACACCGAGTAAAAAACGCGACGAAGATTCTTCGGCCCAATCGAGTTTTCTGTACAGCTGTATGAAACTCTCAGTCACGGCCCATGAAACCGTCAGCCGCAGCCCATGAAACTTTCAGCCAAACGCACGATCACAGGTAAGTGTAACCTGAAATGAAATCAAAACTACCGAGATTAAAGGGCTGCAATTTAGTATGTTTGATGATTGGAGGGTGGATGATCAACATGAGAATTTGCAGCCCTCTAGCTTCAGTAGTTTTTAAGATCTAAGGGCGGACAGACAAATAACCATCTCAATAGTTTTCTTTTACAAAAAACTAAAAATGAAGTTCTAAAACCTCTCTAAAGTGCAATAAAAGGAAGAACAAATAAATGAGAAATAACAACAGGAAAACAGACCACATGTCGAAAAAAGTGGTCCTGTAGGTCAGTGAAACTAGGGATAGTTTGGGTCCAAATTTAGTCTTTCCCGGGAGGTCGACTGGGGAAATAGTCTAGCATCTTGACCCCTTTAGAGTTTTATGTATTACCGAAATGACGGCTATGTTCTGAAGTTCTGAAGATGAGAAACTCGTGTTTCTGGGGGTACAAAAAAAGCAAATGCAAAGTTTTAATGACAAGTTGTTAGTCTCCAACTGCTTTCAGTGAGTTCTCTGCAACAAAACGTTGAAACTCGAAGGAGCGAAAGAGTCTAGCGGACAACTGCTGATTTAATGTGCAGTGATGAAGTGGAGTACCTTTACACCGGAATGCATAACTACAACAGAGATATGAATTATGTTCGAAGTTACTGCTATTTCCGCAGAACAGTTAATCCTTTGGTACTTTACGCATTTGCGATGTAGAGTATTTGGTGTATTTATTTAAAGTTTTTGTCTTTCCATGCCCGAAAAAGCTTCCTTGTATGGTATAAGCCATGCAACGATGAAGGGAATTCTTAAAAACTATTGTTGAATAGAGATTTTATCGATGTTCGTACGCAGGTATGTACGTAAATATGGATGTGTTGTGTATGTTACGTTTATATATATATATATATATATATATATATATATATATATATATATATATATATATATATATATATATATATATGAATAATTATCACATCGAACCGTGATCCATTTATATATCAATTCAAGCTACAAATGTCCCTCCTTTAATATCTAAATTCACTTTACCTCCCAAATGATATATTTTCATATATGTACCGAAGGGGAATTTTTTTAGTTGATAACAATTTCGTCCCCCCATGGGATTCGAACCACCGTCCAAGTGGACGGGGACGAAATCAGGACAGTCAGTGACGCTATCCAATCAGCCAACAGAGACGCTATAAGTTCATAATCGATTCTGACCTTACAAATCACCCTCGACCTCGGTGCTTTCGTAATTAGAATCGATATGGAACCCCGTCTACCATGTTAGCCAATTCAGCGGTTTGACACCACGTAGCCTTTGTATGAATAATTATCACATCGAACCGTGATCCATTTATATATCAATTCAAGCTACAAATGTCCTTTAATATCTAAATTCATATATATATATATATATATTTGTATATATATGTAGTATATATATATATACACGAACATGGATAAAATCTCTATTCAGCCTTAGTTTTAAGAGTGTGACGAAACTGTTAGAAAGACTTCCTTGGTAGCAAATTCCCGAGATGTAAACTATAAAAAAAGAAAAGTAGATTCACATCAACCGTGCATTTGATGTCTAGCCCAGTCCCTTACGACGCTCCTGAATAGCTGTTGACAAGCTAGTCACAGGGCTAGAAACTCTCAGTCTCTCCCGAGAGTTCACATGGGTAGGATCTATGTTCCACCGCTCCTGAGGGGTAGCTCTTTCAAAAGCATCCCTCAGGAGAGGTGGAACATACATCCTGCCTATGTGAACTCTCTCGAGAGACTGAGAGTTTGCAGCCATGTGATTGGCTTATCAACAGCCAATCAGGAGCGTCGTAAGGGACTGGCCTAGACATCAAATGCACGTTTGATGTGAATCTACTAAAGTATTGCACAAGTCCCGGTTTGTTTGCCATTTCTTCGCCATGCACTTAGTAGAGTAATTTGGTGTGGGAAACTTAATGAGATTATTTTCAAGAAGATTCTATGGTTAGGTTTTAAGATATGGCTTCCCGCTTTTTCAGGGAAGGTCTGGTACTAGGTTACAGTGTTGGAATATGCTCCCCGGTAATGATCCCTTGCCATTCACGAATTCATCTTATTTTTCATCTCTGATGCAGCATTACTTAAGTGAGAGCGCTAACATCCCATATCACCGACGGCTGATGGACTGTTTGAAGTTTCACGTCTATGGTGGATGTCTGTCAAAAGCAAAACTCTCTCTCTCTCTCTCTCTCTCTCTCTCTCTCTCTTCTCTCTCTCTCTCTCTGTTTCTTAAAGCGTCTGGAAAAGAAAATGGAATTCAAAAGATTTTTTTGCCGTCTGTTTGACTAATAGCAAGGCTTTTTAGACGTCAGAAAATGCTAGAGAAATACAATTGCGTATTCCCTTGTCTTAAATTTTCTATCGTCCATATAATTGTCAATGGTAAACAAAAAACAGTAGGTCAGTCCCCCTTCTCAATGGTACGATGCCTGTATTATAATATTCGTACTTCTGGAGTCGAAGACCTACTATGTATTTCAGGAAGTTTGAGTTATCGTTTTTTGCCAATATCTTTCAAATTAATTGATGGATCGGTGTATTAGTTTCAACCAGTGTGTTTCACAACCTCCCCTAATTTTTGGTAATAAAGTCTATTTCCAAACTCAGCTTTTTCCGGAACTTTGCTCTTGAATTTGACGGGGCAGCCAGCAAACTGATTAACACTTTCGGACAAACGCGCTCGGGTACTACTGAACTTGTCCTGGGTATCAACTTTAGTAAATTCCTCACTAGCCCCAACTTTTCTCTTCTACGCCACCATTCTTCTCCCTACTCTTCCTTTGCGTCATTTCAACTCGTAGCTTATATTACTTTATTTATGAATATGATTGTTTTTATTTTATTAGCATTATTTTGTAATAAAATGCATTTCTGCATCCACGGAGATATTTCAACATGTAAGCTCTAACTCTGAACATTGAAGAGATAACCTTCTTTGTAGTGACTGGATATACAAGTGATAAACCCGTCGTTTAACCAGATATTTGATTTATTACCTACAAAGATTTCGGAACCCCCCCATTCTGTAAAACCATGTAGATCGTTAGCTCATTTCATCCTGCATTGCTCAGTTGAAAAACTGGATATACAGGTGATAAACCCGTCGTTTAACCCGATATTTGATTTATTACCTACAAGATTTCTGAAACCCTCACATTCTGTAAAACCACGTAGATCGTTAGCTCATTTCATCCTGCATTGCTCAGTTGAAAAACTGCAATGCTACAAGTAGTTTACAAGAATCAGGTTGTCTCAAAGACTTGTTAGACCATCCGAGGAGACATCGCGTGACATAACAAATATTGCGAAAACACAGAGAGAGAGAGAGAGAGAGAGAGAGAGAGAGAGAGAGAGAGAGAGATATGAATGGGGAATGAATAAAAAGACAGAAGGGGAAGTGAGGATCAAAGAGTGAGGAAGGGTGGGTGATAGGAGGGATAATTACCCCAAGAGTGCTTATCCGAATGAATTCGTAAATCTTGACTGGTGAGGGCTGGCTACTTCCTACAATTCAAAAGTAAAGTGCCTTTAAAATTTGTGTTTGGACATAGATTTTTTTTTCAAAATTGGGGAGGGTGTGAGAAACTGTTTCAAAGTACCATACCAATCAATCGATTGGTTTGAAAGATATTGGCAAAAAAACTGATTCAAACTTCCTGAAAATACATAGGTATTTGTAAAGCTTGCGTTGTGTATGAAATTCATCGAGTCACAACCACATGTCTGTAGAAAAGTGTCGAATTATTTTTGAGGTCTTCATTATTTCTTAGTATTCATTCCTCTGTCTTGCCTTTTATTAAGAGCAATGAAAGAAAGGCCTTTACTGACCACTGAAATTTGCAAGACAGAGAAATTTTGAGTTAATTTTCTTGACGAATTTTTAGAATTCTTTTAGTTGGCTTTGATTGTTCTTCCGCACTTTTTCTGTCTGCACTTTTTTCTGTCCGGACTTAGATCTTAAAAACTACTAAGGATAAGGTGGCTGAAAATTGGTGTGTTGATCATCCATCCTTCAATCATTAAACATCAAATTGCAGCCTTCTAGCCTCATTAGTTTTTATTTTATTTAAGATTAAAATAGCCATGGCCGTGTGCCTGGCAACGTTATAAGACAGGCCGCCACAGGGCCGTGGCTGAAAGTTTCATGGGCTGCGGCTCATACATCATCATACGCTGTACAGAAAACTCGATTGCATCAAAGAAACTTCGGCACATTTTTTACTTTTTCATAACTCCGCGGGAGTTTTTACATGAGTCTACGTGCCTCTCTCATCAAGTGCTAAGATCATTTCATTACATAAAGGAAAAAAATATATAGCCTTATCCTCCTAAGTTTGCAATACAGCTTTCATTGTTGTAGTGCTTAATTTTTTGTCTCTCCAAAAGGACGAATGAGGGATATTTTGTCCTATGAGCTGGGCTCATTCCACCTTTTTCCCCTATGAGCTGGGCTCCTTATTTCACCTTTTACTGTATGGAAATAAGCAGCCCTCGAATGATGCAGTTCGGTGGCTGTTCCTTGCTTTCTGTTAATACATTTGGATTCTCTGCCACTTTCTGTTTTTCTTTGCTATCATTAATAATAATTCTTCATAATAAAACAAGAATGAATAGATGAAATTTTCACACGCAGAATGAGTCAGCAAGGATCGAGGTTTAACAGATTCATTGCAATGACAACTTTGTTTACAAAATTAATTCGTGGCAGGTACTGAAGTCATGCACGAGAGAGGAAGAATGTAAAGTTATAAACAATTCAAATAGAGGTTATAAATTCGAGGAAAATGTAGTGGCTCGGATATCCAGTGAACAATTGAATTTTCTCGCAAGACATAAAATAAACAAAACTAACTTTACTGTTTTGTTCTCTGAGTTAACGGCAGTTCTAGTGCATTGCAGGACATTATCATCCTTATAAATATATGTATATTATGTCCAGCTACTAAAATTTTTACCCAAAAACATGTATAGAAAACAGTGGAATATTTCTTTCATCGGTGACGTTTTAGCATGGAAAAGAAACCCAATTTCAGTCTAAACACTTGATAAATGACTATGAATAAGCAAGAGAAAATTTAAATTCATATCAGCCTTCTGTAATACATGTGATAAAAAACGATATAAATATGCAAACATCTCTTACTCGTGCATAATTCTAGTGCACAAGTTGTGATTTTTGTGTGCATACAGTAGTGGTGAATTGTGCACATCGATAAACGTTCGAATTTGAGTGTAATTGAAGAGGTGTAAACAAAATGAAGTGAAATTGAGTCATTATAGAAGGGTGTAGGTATAACTTATTAAATTTAAACTAATGAAAGGCAGGAACTTTTCCTAATATGTAGTCTTTTTAATTGAGATTAGATTTCCTTTTTCATTCAACTATCATCACTATTAGTACCATCGTCTTCATCTTTATCATTCGGATTATTTTTCAATCAGATGTCAATAAATTGCAATTAGTGTATTTTCCTGGATTTCCTTTAGTTTAGTTGAACGAGTTTACCCGCAAAATTTCAAGTTTTGCAAATGCAATCAAGAAGAAAAAATATGACCACTTATATAAATATTTCTATTTGGTACACAGTTTTCTTGACAAATATTAATTATTTGAGACAACAAGAAAATCGGTTTAATTATTTCATATGGAAGTCAATGAGTTAGCAAAGAACATGGGGAAATGTTTCCCTACGAATATTCACTATCCGTAAATCCTTCTATTGTAAATAACTACTCTTCCGTGTGCTACACGACTCTGAATCTTGTCCAACTCCGCAAATATTTGTGCAAAAAAAGTCCGTTGTTTCATCAGGGATTCTAACAAAATTGCGGAACCTTTCTAGTGTGACGGAAAAGCATTGTTTCTGTTGTGTACTCTGACATATTCCATTTTGATTTTATTGGGACCTGTTAGAGATTTTGGAGGCTATAAACTCTCTCTCTCTCTCTCTCTGTGTGTGTGTGTGTGTGTGTGTGTGTGTGTCTGCGACGACTTTTTGGAACAAGTTCATTCCCTGGACTGAACGAGATGATAATTTTATTGGATTTTGGAAGCATAATTTGTTCATCCATATTCTTTTAACAACAACGAAACCACATAAATAATTGCACATTCTACCCCACCCCCTTTTTCTTTTGTTGTGAATGGATTAAATAGTCAGTGGAAAAAATAAATTTATTATTACAACAGAATTTTGATTTAGCTGTTACCTTTACATATACATCTATCCATATGTGTGCATATCCAAAATAAAACGACCTATTCTACATCTATCCATATGTTTGCATATCCAAAATAAAAGAGCTTATGTTATGAAATTGTTAATGCTATGTCTAATTAGAAATTATCTTCGTAGAAATCGAATAATTCCTATCCCTATTTGGTGCATTTCCCAACGTGAGATGATTTACGGAAATACGGGTATTAATTAAACTTTTTTTTTCTTTTTAAGAGGACTAGGAATATTACTAAGAATATCAACAAACTAACAGTTATAAGGGATGTAATGTTTTGCAGTTACCGTCCCAGTAACGTTTTATTCACACCAAAAATTTTTAAGTCATTGAACGGTTTATTACTTACTAATTATATGAAAGTTAGTATTTCCGAGTCCATAAATTCTAATCTCACTGCATTACCATCAGCACAACCAAACTTTTTAATCTTGTTTCAATGATCTATCTATTAGTATATGGGGCAATATTTACCAAGCAGCAACGCAAAATTTCCAGCTCAACAAAAACATTTTCCCGCAATGGGATAGCCAGGGTTTCAAAATCAACATAACATGGTTGAAAATTTCTCTTAAATTGAAGGTATAATTTTAGCTGTTGCTTTCACGGTTGTTATTAAGTCACTGAAAACCGCAAATATTTGTGCAAAAAAGCCCGTTGTTTCATCAGGGATTCTAACAAAATTGCGGAACCTTTCTAGTGTGACGGAAAAGCATTGTTTCTGTTGTGTACTCTGACATATTCCATTTTGATTTTATTGGGACCTGTTAGAGATTCTGGTAGGCTATAAACTCTCTCTCTCTCTCTCTCTCTCTCTCTCTCTCTCTCTGTGTGTGTGTGTGTGTGTGTGTGTGTGTGTCTGCGACGACTTTTTGGAACAAGTTCATTCCCTAGACTGAACGAGATGATAATTTTATTGGATTTTGGAAGCATAACTTATTCTCCACCTATTCTTTTAACAACAACGAAACCACAGAAATAATTGCACATTCTACCCCACCCCCTTTTTCTTTTGTTGTAAATGGATTAAATAGTCAGTGGAAAAAATAAGTTTATTATTACAACAGAATTTTGATTTAGCTGTTACCTTTACATATATGTGCTATCCAAAATAAACGACCTATTCTACTCTATCCATATGTTTGCATATCCAAAATAAAAGAGCTTATGTTATGAAATTGTTAATGCTATGTCTAATTAGAAATTCTCTTCGCAGAAATCGAATAATTCCTATCCCCTATTTGGTGCATTTCCCAACGTGAGATGATTTATGGAAATACGGGTATTGATTAAACTTTTTTTTGTAAGAGGACTAGGAATATTACTAAGAATATCAACAAACTAACAGTTATAAGGAATGTAATGTTTTGCAGTTACCGTCGCAGTAACGTTTTATTAACACCAAAAATTTGTAAGTCATTGAACGGTTTATTACTTACTAATTATATGAAAGTTAGTATTTCCGAGTCCATAAATTCTAATCTCACTGCATTACCATCAGCACAACCAAACTTTTTAATCTTGTTTCAATGATCTATCTATTAGTATATGGGGCAATATTTACCAAGCAGCAACGCAAAATTTCCAGCTCAACAAAAACATTTTCCCGCAATGGGATAGCCAGGGTTTCAAAATCAACATAACATGGTTGAAAATTTCTCTTAAATTGAAGGTATAATTTTAGCTGTTGCTTTCACGGTTGTTATTAAGTCACTGAAAACCCTAAAAGCTTTAATTGGTTATCATTTACCTCCAAATCTATGAGATACTGAATGGACTTCTGTTTCCCTAGAATAAGCAGTTACGTATATATGTAACACTGAAATGTATGTAATAACTATTGTTAATGGAATAAAGAACTTTGGCTTTGACCTCTAGGTTACAATAGAAGGAACCAGCAATAATCTACCTAGAGGATGTAGAATTTACTTTGGTATATTAATTGGTAGGGTCCAACTGAAAAGGGGCTGCGTAATATTGTTATTTTCTCCTGGAAAACGAAATTCATTTATATTGCCGTTTCATCAGAAGATTTTTCATATCGGTCGATGTTTGTATTCATAGCAAAAAATGATTAAACCCATTTTACAGACTGTCGGGTACACAGACTTTGGACATGTGTCAACCAAAGTTTGAGTGTAGATGCATTTCAGTGAATTTGCCATTTTAGCACAAATAAAAAATTCATTTCACCACCTTTGAGTAACGCACCGTTTATAATTTTTTTTTCTTTTAGTATGTGAGATATGAGTACCGCTTTCGTTTAACCCAGTTATTGATACATATTTTTACTGTAGTTTCAAGTATATAAAAATTGGATTTACTGAGTTTACAAAAGTGGCTTCTAAGAAAAGGAGGAAACAAATTTATGCTTTATTTAAGAAGTTCAGATATATAATTAAATCCATTAAAAGGATGAATACGGAATTGTTTGATGCTCAGCAAGAAAAAAAATATGTAATTGCATAATTGCATTTTGTACAGATAAAAATCAATCATTGTATCCGTCTTTTTAGGCTTCTAGTTTTTCTCATTTCTAAAGCCACGTAAGTTTTTAGACAACTGGCTTCAACTTGTTTGAATCAGACTAAGGAAGAATCAGAAACGTGACGTCTGAATAATAATAATATTGATAGTTTCAGGAAAGAGGACGTGTGAAATGGTTAATTTCACTGCTTCTCTTGTTAAATAGGAAAAGCATTAATTTTGTATGTGTTAAACTGTCATGAATGATGACCAGTGGTAGCTTCACTAAATCCGGGTCAGGGAGTTTCCATAAATCTAACCTCCTGGGGATCATGATGAAACTCTCTCTGCTCTGTTTTGGACTTTCAAGCTCTATTCTTCTACCTTTAGTGGTTCCTCTCGTCTCTATGTTTGAAGATGGAGCAAAATAAGTTGGCAGGGAAGTTAATTTAAGTTCCTTTTCAAATATAATGGAAGGGGTTTAATTTATATAATGCAATTTTTAAAGGTGAATTCCATTTGTAATAATACCTCAATATCGTAAAGATTACGTCTATTTCTGTCTGCATGTCTGTGTTGCATGATATGAGTCGTTGTTATGTTTTGATGACGTGGTAAATGCTTCTGAGTTTCGTAAAGATACATTTTTATCTATCAGTTAATTGATGGTAATGGAGATAAAAGAGGGATATTCACCATCTTAACTTAACTTTCAGCTCACGGAATTCTGGTTGCAATTGTAATCGGAATTCCCCTTCCTTGTCTGGTGATTTTTTCTCTTAGGATTTGCGTTGCTAATGAATAAAAGCAACAAGTCTCATTACAGGACTTCCTCCTATCAGCTGGGTGAATGAAGTTAATCAGTGTTAATTAAGATAGTTATGAAGACTTTTCCCGTATGAAGCTGGAATTTTCGCCTAATGAAGCAATCATTGGAGTTATTAACTTCAAGTAAAAAGATGAATAGTGGGTAATTTTTATTTGATTTTTTTAGTTTCACTAAAGTTCTATTTTTTTTTTTTTTAGATACCTACTCTTGAAAATAATTTTACATATACAAATGTTTATATGATTTCACATAGATCCATTGGGGAGCAGAAAAGCTGTCTTGATTATCTCTGAGAGTCATCATTTACAGATCTTAAATCGCCCAAGAAATTTGCTGAATTGATCAAATAGGTAGCGGGGTATCGACTTGTAATACTTAGAAAAAAACATATATTATTTAGCATTTGCACCTGTGGTTTCTTCTATGCAGGTAATGAGAACGAATCACTTAAAACTGTTGACATAGTGTATGTCTTCCTGCTACTTAAAAATCATAGATGAGTAACCGATTTTTATAATTTCGAATCCTTTTAAGGTAAGCGACGTATAAGATCAGGTTTGTTTTAATATGGGCCCTGTTGGAAAATGTAATCATGAATGGATAAAGTATATTTTTTCTCGGCCATTAGGTAATGCAGCAATGTTACCCTCCTCCAAGATGTGTGTGTGTGGGCCGGGCGATTTAGGTGGTTATCAACAAATACCTTCCCGATTTTAAAGGATTTATAAATTTACATATTTCAATCATCCGCATTCACAAAAATCTCCCACTGACATTGGAACACCACTGACTGAAATAAGGAAGCCATCTCAATGAAACAAGGGAAGCAAAAAGCTTAATATAATAATAATAAAAAAAAAACTATATCAGAAGTGGAACGAAAGAAGACCGGGCGCCCCAAGAAGGGAACGATATTCAATTACCGCTGGGTAATACGGTGTCATCGCCACCGTAAATATTCATCAGATAACAATCAACAAGTCGAACATCTCGCAGGTGACACTCAGTCCTCGGAGGTGCCTCTCCAGAGTCCTCCTCTTCCTCCTCCTCCTCCTCCTCCTCCTCCTCCTCCTCCTTCTCCTCCTAGTGCTTTGCCTTCTTTCGGACACCAATATCAAGGATATGCGAAGCCTCGGAGTGCTATATGTGGCCTGTCCTTTTTTTTTTCTGTTAATTTTTCAATTCTATGTTTCAGCTTCTTTATTGCAATCGGTATGATTAGCAGCAGCTGTCATAGTAAACGTCGCACATTACAGCAATAGTATCTTTTAGATCGAATTTATTTATTTATCGGTTAACTAATCGGATGCAGTCATAATGAGATTATAATTCGTCCCCTTTAATACACACGCACACACACACACACAACACACACACACACACATATATATATTATATATATATATATATATATATATATATATATATATATATATACATACATACATATATGGGTGTGTTGTGTTAATGCGTTTTTTACTTACCAAAAGAGCCCCCCGTCGCTAATGGTACTTTTAAGCAAAGGCATTTTGTCGACTTGAGCCAATGACTTTAATTAGGTCAGCAGTTTTCCCACACATAACCTGGATGTAGCGATAAGAAGAATAGCCGCCGTAATCGTGAATTACATGTAAAGGTCCAACTACACCGTCTTCATCATTGCTCGCGGGTTAAAATACTCAAAAGAACATTTTCCTTTGGATGAAAGTTTCTACATTTGCGGAAAAGTTTCACTCTTAATCCCCTGAGATAGAGGCAGTCTCGTATTTGTCTCTGTAACGATTGCAGTCTGCTACAAAAGATCGCTTGGAATACGTAGGCACTGCAGAGGATTAAACTGCGATTAGGGAGAGGAGTCTTTAAAAGGAATGGCTAATCCAGCTAAAAGAGTTTTATTCGTTCAGCCACCACTCGCAACAGCTCTGAAAATAAGCAATTCTTTTTGTTTGGGTAAGGGATTCAAACTTATAGTCGTTCTGAGACCGAGCGAGAAAAATGTTTTCCAGAGAGCCATGGTGAATTCAGTTATATCATAAACTAATTGTCTTGGATATTATCAAAATTTTGTAAGTATATGTATAAGCTTATAATTTTCAGGTTTGTTTTCTAATGAATTTCTTTACTTGCTTGTTTGTACGGCGTTTTTACGTTGCGTGGAACCACGTCGAGAGTGAACTTCTATCACCTGTGGAGTGCCCGAGAATCGAACTAACGTTTTCTTTATTCAGCCTCTACTGTACCGAACTCCTGAATGGAAATACTCCGTTTTGCATTTATAATATTAATTTCTGAAAATGCTCTTAATCCAATCCCTTTTATAGGTTCTATGGTTATTTTTTCATAATTTTCTTCACTTGATGTATTTTGAAGTTAAAACCTCAAAAAATATGTTGTTTAATGGCGCGTCTTTTGATTATCTGCTGGAAGCCTATAGATAATTATTGTGTGACTTACTAGAGGCACTAGATTTTTTTTTATTTCTCGAATGTTTGTCATTGTAATGAAAAAATGAAAAGCATGAATTAAACGATAGGATATAGGTTACTGCAGTTCTATCTGATACTTTACAAACATGAAGTTTATATAGTTTGCAGGAATCATTCTTCAAAACTCGAACGCTTTGGAAAAGTATTTTATTTAGAATTACTGCGACACCAGAAACGTATGCAAGTCCTGTGACCGGAAACTGACAGCGTCATTGCACTTCCCAAGTTAATTGACTCGTTGATTGAACTTTGGCCTCGGATGGCGCAAATTTTTTCCTTTTCACTTATATCATGGGATCATGAATGCTGATAAAGAGCATTGTTTACCTCTCCCTATATTACACGTCAGCTATTTGAATACTCGTACTAATAATGCAAAGGCCGAGAGTGGAATTGAGCGGTGAAAACATCAACAAGTCAAACTTGAATTTGACAACTGAACAGCGCATACCATTGATATGGTCGTGTCTCATTTATTTGTAGTGGAACTGCAGTGAAAAGCCCACCTTGGTTTCCTCTCTCTCTCTCTCTCTCTCTCTCTCTCTCTCTCTCTCCAATAATGGCGCAACTGAGTAGTCTTAAATGCTTCTTGCCTTTTTAATAATAGAAAATTCGAATGAGTTTAGAATATAATGTTATTTATGAAACTGAATTAGTATACTACAACGATGAGGTGATTGTTATTTTTGCTTTTCAGTTTTGTGTCGTTTACTGAATATATATATATATATAATATATATATATATATATATATATATATATATATATATATATATATAATATATATATAGATTTCTTATGAGTGATGATGATTTTAGTATTCTTAATATATAATTTCCAGCCTTGAGGATGCATCATGTGATGTGAAACGTCGGTGTCATAAACGCTACCTGTGAAAGACATGCCTTTACCTCTTCAACCTGGATATATATATATATACTATATATATATATATATATATAATATATATATATATATATAAATATATATATCATTACAATTGTTTTTGAGCTTGTTTGCTTCTATCATTTGGTTTACGTTACGTTATATATACTTTAAATTTTGTCTTCCTTCAGAGAACTTGGTTGGAGTTGAGCTGTGCCTGCTTTGAATAGAAATTTCTTTAACAAGAGTAGTTGACGTTGCCTTGTTTCTGATTATACTCTATCTTCCAGAACTGTGGTCTTTCGGTCTTTTATCTGGTCCGCTAATATAGTGGTTAGTGTCCTGATACTCTCTGGGAACTTGAATCTCAAGTCAATGGCCTCTCTGTGCTTGTTCCGTGTGAATAAGTTTCATCTACTGAAATAATAATAATAATCATAATAACTGGCTAAAACTCTCTTTAATATTTTATAATCTAATACTAAGTGAATCATTACTAATTTTTAATGAAACAGGAGTTAGTAAGCGTTCCTCGTGTTGATTTATTTTTTCGGAAAACTATGTAAGGCTTATATGTATATTCAAAGAAATAAAGGAATGAAAGTAGCTATGCTCTTTTTCACCTTGGTCGCGACCTACCTTGTTTGACATATTTCCGATACTTATTTTGCTTTTAAGGTCAATAAAGGGGTTCTAATAGTCTAGCCATCCATCCCTCCTCGCCCATCGAACACTGGGCCCCTCGTTTGGTATGTAATGATAGTACATAACACTATCCATTAAAATTAAAGGCATAGGGATAGCTAGATTTTACACCTTTTATTTCGTCAAAGTAATATTTGCATTATTTTCTCTGGAAACGTTTCTTTGAATTTCAAAGTTCTGCTGAACTGAAAAGCTCTTATTTTCTTACTATCAATATTTGGTCGATATACATATACATATATTTTGTTTTTTTATTGAATGACCTTGGACACTCTTTGGAAGAGAGAGAGTGCATTATTCCTTTACTCATTTTCCTCGGTGTAGAATGTCGTTGGAATCAAACCTTGTTTCTCCTCTTCTGCCACTGGACGTCGACGGACTACCTGCCCTTTCCACCAGACTTCCTCCGTCATTCGTCAACGGCCTTATCGCTATGCTTTGCCGGAGACGTTCATTCTTCCAAGTCGATTCCATGTCTTTTCTGCTTTCAGTTTAACGGTCATGTCTTCCGTCATTACTTCTCTCTTTCTCCCTCTTTCTCTCTCTCTCACACACACGATGGGTATTTATCATTTTTCATTCAGCAAAACGATCAGTAAAGCTTGCAAGGAAACAGAGCATTTATCAAGTAAGTGACACCTCGTCGTTGCTAAATCAATTAAGATAAACATAGAGTTGAAGATTAAATGTTATAGATTGTTCCAGTGATGGCTAAAACTTGAAGGTGCCGTCTCTCTCTCTCTCTCTCTCTCTCTCTTTCTCTCTCTCTCTCTCTCTCTCTTTCTCTCTCTCTCTCTTCATCTCTCTCTCTCTCTCTACTTCCATTACTTTTAGATGTACACAGGCAGGATAAAAAACAAAATAAGAAAATAATGCAGACGAAAGAGAATTTGAATATCTGAATTGAAAAAACTCTCGACGGCTTAACAAACCAGGAATGTTTAACTCTACCATTCCGTTCATCTCTAAAGGGTCCACGTAACCCAAAGGCAATACTTCTTCATGCCTCGAAATCAAGAGGAAACGGAAACACTGCTTGTTTTAACTTCAGTCTTCAGTAACATCTTAAGATACTCGACCAACTTCAAATTACCTGAAGTGGCTGGAATTCAGTCACCCTCTATACAATTTTTGAGTTTGTCAATTAGCAATTGCAATCACTGGATTTCTCGGAGGAGTGTTAAGCAAACGCTTCGCAAGTGAAGTTAGCGATTAAAGACGGGAGAGATAAGCAAGTTATTAGTGTGCAGAAATATTCATAAATAACGAGAAACACTTTTGCAGCCGGAGAGCTAACTGGCTGACTGGTAACAGTCAGCGTTGTTTTTAAGTGATATCCTTCGTAGCGATTTAATTTGACTTTACAAATGCCAGCATATGTGACACATTATAGCGCTCTTGACTGTCAGGCGAGTAAATAGTCTGAGCGTGATTATACGGCTCAATTAAATGAAGAATAGGAAAGAATTACAAAAAGTGGCACCTTGCTATGCTATACATTTTAGTTTCTAAAATCAATTTCACCATCGCCGAACACTACTGAGAAGATAAATCATACCCATCTACAAAATTAAATATTATTACGAAAAATATATTTAAAAAAATAAGTATATTTACAAATTATAAAGAAGATTTTAAAAAAACAAGAAAATACGCTATATACAGCACAAAAAATGGAGGGGAATCCTTCCTAAATTACCTTAAAATTTACTAATTAAAATGGTGACTGCCAGACGAAAAGGTTGTCTGGACCCATAGTTCAAAAAATCAGAAAAGAGAAAAAAAGGGTGTATTTTTTTAGCCCAAACATTTTTCAAACTTTCACGAATTTTTTGGGTACCTAAATGAAATAGGAAACGGCTAATTCTTTTACAGAATGAACTCATATTATCTTAGAACGAAATTATGTAAAAACATCTGCACTAAGATGTAATTTACTGTCATATCAGAAATTTTATTCTCTCTCTCTCTCTCTCTCTCTCTCTCTCTCTCTCTACTCTGTGTCATGCTTTACTGACATAAGCTCATGTAATCTGTCACCACAAAAGGCAGAGACCCACTACTTCCCACTCCATCTCTTCCTCTCTTGTGTCCTAATCATTTCAAGGTCATCACTCTCGCTTCTAACCCTTCGTTACACAAACTTGGCTTCTTTCCATAGAGTTGTCAGCAACCTCTAAATTATCATCAACATGACTTTATAATTACATTAGAAGTAAGTTTATGACATCCATGCCCAGAGAATACTGCCTGCTGGTCATTGTTGTTGAAAAATGCAAAAAAAAAAAAAAAAAAAAACAAAAAAAAAAAAAAAAAAAAAAGAAAAAAAAAAAAAAAAAAAAAAAAAAGCAAAAGCTGAGAAATTGGCATTCAAAGGAAATTGGACCAAATAGCAATATATGGCAACTCAGCCACAACCAATGGCAAGCATAATGTACACACACCATCTACCTACAGTTTCCAACAATATAAAACTATCCCAGAGTCCTCTTGCAGGTCGATCACACCCAGATTCGAGATAGACGATGATTTATGGGGAAAAAATACGTTTTTTGAAACACCCCTCGGATCGTGCTCGACCCAGCCTAAGCTATCAGGGTTAAAAGTAAAAGTAAATTCAAAACCCATAAGATTACTCACTGATGTACCAGGGATTGCACGAGAGTGTTCCCCCAATGCAAATGTCTTTTGGAAGCTTCTGAAAAAATGGAGTGTTTTGTCAGTCATTTCTCTTAATTTGTGAGAGGTTCTGCTCCTCTTGCACCGCCACCCAATAGATTCCTTTCATTGTTTTTCTTCGAAGTCTCTCAAGCAATTTTTTTACAAGCTTGAATGATTTATGCTAATGATCTCTCTCTCTCTCTCTCTCTCTCTCTCTCTCTCTCTCTCTCTCTCTCTCTCTCACTGGCAATGAGTTTCCACCGTTGTAAATGAAGTTTTGTAATCTGATAAAAGTTTTCAGGAATAAATAATAAATCTACATTGACTTGCTTCAGTTTCCTACTCTTTTAAACTCCATTTTAAAGTGTCATTAATACTCTTCAAAGTCAAATTTCTGTTCATCCCAAATGCGATTCTATCACTTTCACCAATCACCATAATTTCGTCATTCGTTTTACCCTCTTGCCCCGTCTATTCCTCCCTCTGGGATTTCATCTTCGCCGTGATCTTATTTCTCATCATCACTATCACTTCATCTTCCCTGTTTATCGATAATTATCACTAATAATGTTAGGATGAATTGCTGTTTTAGTTCTAATTGTTTTTGGATGAAAGGGAATGTATAAAAAATAGTTTTCTGCTTTTTTCCTGATTATTTCCAAAGCCTACCTTGCATACGCATTATATAATATACGAAATACCCATCCCAAGGGTATTTTTTTCCTTATCTTGGGATCAGTTGTCATCTCGTAGACGGCAGTCGAGAACCCCACCGCCCCCCCCCCCCCCCCCTCCCCCCCCCCTCTCTCTCTCTCTCTCTCTCTCTCTCTCTCTCTCTCTCTAAAACGAGCTCTACTGATTTGGGTAATTTAACATCAAAGACCAACCGACAGATGTCTATATTTGTGAGAAAGGGTAGCTGTCCGAAGTAGCTGACGAACCTAAAAATTAAATCAAAGAGAATATAAAACATACAGTTTATTAAAGGGTTCGTTCAGTTCACTCGACTTCTTTTGGTAATGGTTACGATATAATTAAGTTTCTTCTGCATGTTTCATAAATCAGAATTCATCAAGTCGGTGATGAGTGATTGAGATCGTTACAGTAAATTATTGCATTGAAAAATCTGTAATATGCAATTTAAACAAATTTCAATTGCGTTTTCTTTGGCAGATTAAGAAACTCGTTTATTCTTTTATGTCTTATCAGACATCTTGGGGTAGTATACTTTATCCAGTTGCATTTCTTCACGCAATGCACCATATTTTACAGTGTATGATTAATTGACTAATTTCCTAAATTTAAGTAAGGGATTTTCTGCCGTTTTCCTTTAACCAGGATGTCTTAGTGTGAAAAGAAAACGGGCAGTGAGAATAATTCCTCAACTGCTGAATGGCAGACGACCCTACTGATACGTATAGTCACTTAGATCGTTCATCAGAAACAAGGCCTTGATCAGAAATCCCTCTTCGTCCCCTACACGAAAAACTAATCGCCGCAGTTTCGTTCAGGCGAGGCTGATGTTACTTTGGGAATTCTTGTGTATTTTATAGAGCTCATATGGACTCCAGACAAACGATTGCTGAAAGAGCATACGTTATAATGTCCTTCATCGATATAATCAGACAAACCCATGCGTCCTGGATCTTCAATGTGAAAATTATGTTGTATTTTAATGACTTGTCATTGACTTCAGCTGATATTCCGATCGAGTGTATCTGGGATGAAGTTAGGGGAAACGGCGAAACATTTGACTGGATAGTACTCGGCTCAGAAATTGACGAAGCAAACGAAAAATACTTCAGCGATCGCCTCCTATGTCTCCCCCCCCCTCTCCCCCCCCCTCCCCCTCCCCCCCTAACCCCCCCACGACACCTCGATAAGTGGAGACGAAACCGGAAAGCGATATCCAATATTGCTTTAACCAGTTTCCGTGATAAACACCAGATATCGATATATTTGAGTTTCTACAGTTTCTTTTTAAATATATGAAATAACGTGTTTTTTGTAGTTTCTTTGAAAAATAAAACACTGAAATCCTAAAATTTGTACACAGATTATGTCTAATACACGATGTACGTCATTTCCTAAAAATACTTAAAATATAATTTTTTATATTTTAATAAAAAAAACGAAAATACAGACCCTATTTGCATGGTTTTCTGACCTATTTTGGTCCACTGCAGCTCATGCTTGTCTCCTAAGGTCTGTCGGGAGTTTCAGATATGAACTCAGGTACTAAGGTCATCTAAAATTCCTTGATACTACTTAGGTTTATGAATGATAATATATATATATATATATATATATATATATATATATATATTATATTATATATATATATATATATATATATCTTCTTCTTTCTTGTAGTTTTCATGCATTTGCCTTAGTTAAATACTGATTTAATAGAATGGATTGCAGAGCCCACAAACAAATAATGATCTCAATAGCTTTCCTTTACAGAAAACTAAAATCGAAATTATATATTTGTTTTCTTATCAAGAATTAGAATTTTTTTCGTAAAAGATATTTCATGCAACTATTAGTTCCATTTCTAATGGTTTCCATATCCCGTATATTATTAAAGACGGAGAACTAAACACTAAAAGCAGCTGTCATTTTCCGCTGCGACGCGAAATTCGTAACTCACGAGACCTGAGTATTTCTGAGGATATAATAAGCACCCCGTCAGATGTATCTGTCATTTAAGGATCCCGCTGTTCTCGTAACACCAGCAACAGCTGCACGAAACATCCTAAAGCTAGAAAATAGACCATTTCTTGTTGAATACTGCTCGAATGCTTTCTTTCGTTGACCAAAAGACCTACGCACGAGCGAGCGCGCGCACACACACACACACAGCTAGAGAGAGACAGATGAACGCTAATAAAACTGTTTGAAGCCAATTTTTTTTTTTTTTAATTCATCATATGAGTGAGGGGTCTGTTTACGGATATTTTTATAAATAGAATAACATTCACGTACACACTAACGGACACACACGCACACGTGTCGACAGGTCGAAAAGAATAATTCATTAATTTAAGGTCTATCTTTTCTAATACCAAGATGATGTGTGCAACTATTTTCGTACATGAAAGATCGCGAAAGATGGAAAATGCATATTTTTTTACAAAGTTGTCAGTGACATATCTCTTTTCTTATTTGATTCTTAACACAACGGAAAAGTTTGAAAACAAAGGGTATACTATATTCTTCTCATTACGCACTGAGTAATATTTATAATTAAAAAAAGAATCTTTTAAGTTAAATCCTTAGGTTTCGTATTAATATAAAATAGCTATTAGAATAGTTATTAGAAAAGCACAATAGTTTTACTGATACATGCATATTTGAACACCCACTAATAATCCGACTATTCGTTTATAAATATTTTTTGAGTTATGCGTATGAAAAACTACTTATTGCTGGTATTTAATTGACATTATAAAGTCTTTTGAAAGTAAAAAAAAAAACTAATTATAAACGAAAGAAATAATATGTTTTCATTCTACAAAAAAAATATGCAATATAATGCATTGTAAATCTAATTTCATCGCTGTACGAAATCAGCCAAAAAGATATGAAATATCGTGAATGATGTAGCACAACTGATATGTAGCAGGAATATATCGTTAACACTTTGATATAATACTATAATCTAAACCATCTTCACATATAAACAGATACTGAATGAAATATTGTAATCGACACTGACGTAAACACCTTCTCCCTGAACCCCGTACGGGGGAAGTACCATCAGTGCGAGTGGACCTCAAGCAGCCATTATTTAAGGTTCTTTGCAGCGCGCCTTCGGCCCCTAGCTGTAACCCCTTTCGTTCCTTTTACTGCGCCTCCTTTCATAATTTTTTACTGTCAATTTCCGTTTCGGCACGGACCTCATAGGCCCCATTGCTCGGATTTTGGCCTAAATAAATCCAATATTCAATTTAATTCAACCTCTCCTAAAAAAAAAAACAAAAAAAAAAAAAAAAAAAAAAAAAAAAAAACCTAGAGAGAGAACGCGGTTGAGAAACAGATAAATGTCTTACTCGGGAAAGAACAACGGCTGCGAGCAATGGAACCAATTTCTCTCTTTCCCAACAAGGACAACCATGTGCGCGATATCGCTACACTTGATGATATTGTCTTGCTGAGGAGGGAAGGATTTCCTCTCAATTAGCTCTCGTAATCATGGTTTCATCCTGATATGTAGAAGAACACTGGAAGGATTAGTCAGATTTTAATTCTCTCTCTCTCTCTCTCTCTCTCTCTCTCTCTCTCTCTCTCTCTCTCTCTTGCCTTATTACTTTCCTCTCCTCATTTGACTCCTGTCATGTTCATTTCCGCCGGGACACCCCATAATCCATTTTAGTGCTCGTACCATTATGCGGTTTTTCTCCGAGTGAAGGATTTCGTTCTTGTTTTTACCATTGTTTTTCAAATTCCCTTAAATATGTCATTCGCATGGCCGTGGTTCTTGTGCTTTGACGCGATCCCTTAAAATTAATGATGTACGAGTGAATGATTTGTCTTGTGCTTATTGGATTTCAGGGATATCGTGATCTTTTTTTCTTTTGCAAAGGAGAAGTTATTATATCTGGGATTGTGTATTATGTAAAGGGATAAAATGAATGGCGAAATTATGGTGATTGGTGAAAGTGATAGAATCGCATTTGGGAAGAATACAAATTTGACTTTGAAGAGTATTAATGAAACTTCAAAATGGAGTCTAAAAGAGTAAGTAACTGAGGCAAGTCAAAATGAATTTATTATATTATATATCCCTAAAAATTCTTATCAGGCTACAAAGTTTCATATACAATATACATTGTCAGTGAAAGAAGCAAGAGAGAAGAGAGAGAGAGAGAGAGAGAGAGAGAGAGAGAGAGAGAGAGAGACTTACAAGGAGTTACAAGGATTAGGACGTCTCAACGACTTGTTAGTCCATCCGAGGAGACATCATGTACTCATTTATCTGTAGGAACAGGTTTTACTGTGCATTCACAGTGTCCTAATGATTTTGTCTAGCTTTCTTTTAAACTCTTCCACACTGTTGCTGAGAGAGATATCATTAGCATAAATCGTACAGGAATGTAAACAAATGACCCACGAGATATCCAGGTTCTGAAATTACTTTTACTTTTAAACCAACTTCAATTTTAAGGGTTCTGAATTTGCTTTTACTTTTAAACCAACATCAATATATTTTTTTCATGCAGGGGGCGACGTCATGCGTAACTCTGCGTACCCCTGCGCATGACTTTGATTTGACCAGCGTATTTCCAAGCATGCATTATATGCCTTGGTAATCCAGTTTTATTGAAATGGAGATTGATCGAGTTTTTGTTACCCGTATCACTAAAATCATCCTATATTATTCAGTGCCTCGCATTATGAAAATTAATATGAGCTAGAAAAAACTGAATCGTTCAAGAATATTTTAGAGATAGTTGCTGATTCTATCCAATGCTGCAGAGTTTGCGATATTCTAAAAAAGAGACTTCTAGTTATTTGAAGCCTAGAGAAGATTGACACTTACCAAAGTATGCATTGTTTTCAACATAAGAAAAAAAATAGAAAAAGAAAAAACTTCCGCATTAGAGTTTATGGTATGAAAGATTTAGTTTTTTTTTTTTTTAGCTTATTTAGAGAGACGACATTTCTGCTTAGTTTACTTTGCGTGTTGTTTCCATGTGCTTTAATTTTAAAACCCCCTTTTTATGGCCATTTTTGGTACATTGTTTTTCAGCCGAGTAGTCAGTCATCCCTTGGATATATTTCACCAACCCTTTAAGTAATAATCTATTAGAGGGATCTTCTATTGTGACTATCTCTCGGAGAGGTCTCTCATTGCCGAATTTATTTATTGTCGGTAAAAGTTATTACGTTGTAAATACTTCATTAAAATTTCGATTAGTCTAAATTTTACTGAAATAGAATTTATTTTATTCTGCTGTATTGGAATACTGATAAGTTTCTTTCTCAACGATGATTCACATACGTAAAAGGTTTTAGTTTTTGCCACATATGAAATTTAACTCGCTGACAACTTCGAGTCGTAAATGAGGCTACCGGCTAAATCCATGAAAATCAGAAAGATCGCATGAAACAGAAGGCAAAAAAGGCTTTACAGTAGTTCCCTGCAAAGCACAGTACTTACCTTAAGAAAGCTGTTTAGTGCAATACAATACTCTTGGCCAAGTTATCAGCCCTTGGAATCCCAGAAGGAAAAAACTCTATAGCTCGTACTCCTGAGAGAAACATACTTTAATATTTCTGCAACTGATGAGAGATTCGGAATGAAATTATTTGGCCTTTCTAGACACTAAAATTTATATAGCATTTTCTCTCAACAATTAACATGATATTCAAAACAGGTTTTAATATTGTCTTGATATCTGACGCTATTTTCGAGTGCGAAATAAGCAAAATACAACAGCAAATTTAGTATGTACAGAGAGAATATGGTAGGTCATTCTGATTAGCTAAGCGGAGTGATGGCTTTAGTGTAGAGAATACTCAACTCTCGTTATCTTGAGTGGTTGAGTGGAGTCTGAAGGGCCCTGCAGCAGCATGTCCTGTTGAGTTTCGAGTAGTAGGTCATAATATGAATTCGGGATGGGGGTTTAGAGAGCTACTTGTGCTGTATGTGAGTGGCTTCCAAAGGAAATGGAAATAATCGATGCTGTTCTCTACAGAATCCATTATTTCTATTTCTGGAAATATGTTTCCTCCGTAGGTCACATTTGGTAAGATCTTATGACGTGTTCGTAAATGGTGCCTCACTCAAGAAAACTAAGGACAACCTTCTCAAAACTGTAATGCATACATAGACCAGCATCGTCGGGAATAAAGTCCTTTATCTTGCTGGGTTGTGATCATCAGCAGTTGAGAGGCTGAAAGGTTTTAACATTGATGGCGATGTTAATGTATGTGCTAAATTGGTGGGGGAGACGTTCTTTTAGATAAAGGGCTAATATTTTGCTAAATGTGAATTACATTAATAATTCAGTGATCTCTCTCTCTCTCTCTCTCTCTCTCTCTCTCTCTCTCTCTCTCTGATACTGAGAAAATCTTACAATAATTGCGTCATTCATACTTATTTACATGTCAGAGCTTATATTTTTTCCAGTAAATCTTTTTAATATAAGCGTTTGTATTGGTCCCAAATCTTGTTTTGTATAAACTTTTTTATTACTCTTAACAACTGAAGAAGGTACAATACTTACATTTCTCGATATTCTGAGACAATTTCTCAAAGAATATTATCAAGTTATACTCTTTTCACAAATATTTATATATCTAATTATTAGGTCTCTGCTCATATTATAAGTATTTTCCGTAACAAAACTTGCTCACTCACACCCACTACAGTTGACCAATGGCTATGTACGTAACTCAATGTTTTGGTCAACACTAAGACTAGAAATGCTGAACAGTTTGGTGTTAATTAACATAGTCATGCCTCTCTGTAATACCGTACTGAGGTAACATTGAACCGCACTCTCGATACTCTTTCCTACTGTATCTTAAGAATAATTTGCCGAACTTGTACTTTCCGTATCAGTAAAAAAATCATGTATGTATATATAATAATAGATATAGATATATATTATATTATATTTATTATATATATCTCTTAGTATATAATATATTATATATATATTCGTTGTGTGGGTGTGTTGTGTGTGTGTTTATATCTATATATATACGTGTGTGTGTGTGTGTGTGTGTGTAAAAATATATATATATATATATATATATATATATATATTATATATATATATATATATATATATATATATTCCTACCTCAGTCTTTATCATTTATTTGAGACACAAAAAAAGTTAAGTTAAGTATATCTTAGTTTTACCAGACCATTGGGCTGATTAACAGCTCTCCTAGGACTGGCCCGAAGGATTAGATATTTTTACGTAGCTAGGAACCAATTAGTTACCTAGCAACGGGACCTGCAGCTTGTTGTGGGATCCGAACCACATTATATCGAGAAATAAAATTTGAGACATAATAAATACGATAATTTACTTCGAAAATTTTTTTTACTATCGAATCGGAAATAACCTTAGTCGAATTTTATTGAAAACGTTTAGTCGAGAGAATTTGATGCATCATACTCAAACTTATTAACATCTGCTTCATGTAAGGAAGAAACTGTGGGTAAGCTCTTTGTCGCGTTTATGCAAAGCGATCTCTGATATTCTCGTGGTTTTATGATTAGCTGCTGCAAACTCCAGGGCAGTTTGCGAGTTCCGTCCGTTAATCTTCGTATAATTATTTTTCCTGAAGACTGGATTTTCTGCTTAAGGAAGCCCTGAGGCAGTGATTAGTTATATTAGATTCACATCAACCGTGCATTTGACGTCTAGGCCAGTCCCTTACGACGCTCCTGATTGGCTGTTGATAAGCCAATCACAGGGCTAGAAGCTCTCAGTCTTTCGAGAGAGTTCACATGGGCAGGATGTATGTTCCACCTCTCCTGAAAGGCGTATCCCTCAGGAAAGGTGGAACATACATCCTGCCTCTGTGAACTCTCTCGAGATACTGAGAATTTCCATCCTTGTGATTGGCTTATCAACAGCCAATCAGGAGCGTTGTAACGGACTGGCTTAGACATCAAATGCATGGCTGATGTGAATCTATTATAGCATATTGGGATTTAGACAAATGTAATGTTCAATAAATTACTCTGATAATTTCAAGTTATTTCATCACATGCTAGGATATGCTAACCAGGAAGCCAAATTTCAGAAGGAATGTTATGCACGAAATCGGTTAACAGTTATAACTTAATCTTGCAAGACTTTTATATTTCCGTTCCGTTTTATTCAGTATGTCTTAGTTTTTCTGCTCACTAACCTACCTGAAAATATGGTTTTGATGTGGCTCTATATTTAAGAAATGAAGGAAATCGGACCCTTCTGAATCTGCATCTTCTCAAGAAACCGACAGCAGCAGAGAAAATTCATCGCTTTCTGTTCTGTTAATTTAGGTGGGTTCTAGCCGGCCTAGCCAGGAGTCACAAAACTATGAAATAGTTAGTTCACTTTTGCTATTCTTGGTCTCATTCATATTTACATAAATTTTTTGCAGTTCTGTATCTGTAACTTAAATCACAACGTCATCAGGTTGTTTACCAGTTTTCCACGTCTGAGTCCTTTACATTTTAGCGCGTTTTAAAGTACCCTTTCCGGCAACTAACTCTTATGAGAAATTGTGATCGTAAGGTCGGTTTACCGTGTTTAACGATGAAAAACCAAAAATATATAAAAGTGACTAACACAAATTATAGGAAGTGGAATTAAACTACAGCGAAACTCAAAAGTATGATGGCTATCAGTTTAGATCCCTCATTTTATTATCAGTTTTCTTCAAGTACATACAACTCATTTAAAGATCTTCATGGTCACTGTGCAAAGAAAAATCAATGTCAAAGATTATTTCGATCTCATCTCCAGTTGCACAAATGCCGGGTGATTCTGAGGTCTTTCAAGATGTTGTTGAGACCTGTCTGCCCAAAGAAATGTTTTCATTCGTTTATTCCCCCATGTTTTGAATATTATTTCCCTATTTTTTAATCAGTATTATTCGTCATTTCAAAAAATATTTTAGTCAGAATTTGCATATCATAGAATAAAATATTGCTTTAATTGTATCAATGTATTTCGAGGCCTGGTGTTTATTCTTTATTACAATGATTCATTTTCCCTTTTTCTCTTCTTCACCATTCTCGGTTCCCTTATTCCACACTCGTTTTCTTACAGTTACAAATTATCGACATATTTGCCCATAAACCCCAAACATAGTAAAGACTTCGAAGGGAATACTTGTTGAACGTCTACGAAATCTGCGCTGATTTCCAAGCCCATAAGTCTCACAAATAAGCTTTTGTTCAGTTTCAGTTACAATAGATGGTCTCACGGGACAAGAAGCGAATTTAAATTCTTCCTGTGAAGTTTTGCAGGAAGACCGGAAAAGTACACCGGGTTATGTCCTGGTATATCTTTTTCTTATCCTTAAACAGCAAGTCAAGTCTTTGGTGGCTCAAACCAGGGCAAAAATAAGATCATGTCATGAAAACTGAGGTTAGTCAAACGGAATCGAACACTACGGAATTAATTTTCAGGAAAAAATTAGTGACCATTGAATTTTGTAAACTCAGTAAAAGAAACTTTAAAGCCTTTGGTGTTCAAACACGTATATTATACCTTGCATCAGTTCAAAGTCTTCTTGCAGTCCCTATTTACCGCTGGTTATTGTAAGAATCCTTATTTTCCTTTATTTATTCTTTTAGTCAGGGTACAGGAAAGGTTTCCAAACCTTGCCTTGAATCCGAATCATGATCGCAATAGCCTCTTGCGATATCATATTCTCCAAGGACGGGTGTCTTGGATTCAGACTGACGAGCATTCCTACTTTTCTATTAACATTTTTTTTTGTCAGCCTAAAATTAAACGCTACCATGGCACTGTCTTTTCCCTCTCAGCATTACTATACGTTTCATATGGTTCTGTCTAAAGCTACTGATTTGTAACTGAGAAGGAATTCTGAGTGGGGACGGTGATGCATTGTACAGTTTAAGGCTTCTTGGAATAATCTCATTATTTTTCTCCCTAGATGTAGATTTTCCTGTGGCATTAAAGAATGGTATTCTTCGTTCTCTGTTTTTCACCAGTATTTAACTGTAAATGTTAAGAGTACCAAATCAACTTGATATTTAGCGTAGTTTTTTTTCTTTTTTTAATTCCCAAGTCGAATTTGTAAGTTATCCTAAATTTTTTCGTTAGATGGCAGATTTCAAGAGGTGTTCATTATTATCTTAAATATTTGCCAGTTGCAGACGCTAGACGAAAACTTTTTCATAATTTTTTTTACTTATATAATGTTACGTAACATAAACATCAGATGAGAGAGAGAGAGAGAGAGAGAGAGAGAGAGAGACATAAAAGAATAATGCTGATGACATTGAAAAGACACAAGCATTCCTAGGGGCAAGATCTCGTCACATTTTCAGGTAACGATATTATCCATCCGTCATAAAGTCTCTTCATGTTGTTCATAACAGTATTTTATGGTTCGCCTGCTAACTGGCAGCTATGATTAAACTTCGAAGGCTGCCGTCAACAAACATTAATCTCTCGTAATATCGTCGTCGAATTTATACACGAAATAGCATTTATTTGCAGTTCTCCCGTATTACATGTAAGGGTAAACGCCACTGTATTTATCCACCAATCTTCAGTATTGCAATCATCAAATACGCTCACTTGTTATGCGGGTTTGCTGACGATTATGGGAGGGAGTATTGCGTCTCGTAAAATATGGAGACCCGCCTTACTGATCTGCTATTCGGTGGCCTCCGCCAGCCACCCCCCCCCCCCTCCCTCCCTCTCTCTCTCGCTCTCTCTCTCTCTCTAAGGCTGTTTCATGCATATTGACAATGATACTATCAGCGCTGCTATCGACATTCAAATATTGCTGATGATAATATTAAAGTTACTAAAGAATCCGGTAGAATTACCGAAGCAATTTGGATAATTCCTCAGCTATATTTTGCAGGTAGATTTTCCTAGGAGAAGACTCACCAAAACTTTGTTTTTACTATTATAGTATACAAAATATTTAAATTGACAAACAACGGTAAAATATCGTGACCCAGATTCACCTGAGAGAATATTAAAAAGATAATAATAAAAAAAATAAGAGCCAACGGCTTTGGAATGTTCGTTTCTCATCACGGCCCAATTATATTACCAATATAGAAACCATTTACAAACTGCAAATTGACATGGTTATTCGAAGTTTAAATGCTGATCCGGAAAAGAATTTGACCTAGTCTAGATCAGGGCTGCAACCTGCTCGCTGAGGGTCTGATCATTACAGCTCTGAATTCTTAGGATCCCAGCACTTGCTGAATAGATATTTGTGTAATATGAGCAAATTTAAACAATTGTTAAGATTTTTTTGAGGGGGGATTTTGTGGGGGGGGGGGGGGGGGTCGCGAGTTGGACCCTGGATTGCTTAGCCATGTGAGAGTTTTGCAGTTCCTCGAATTTTCATGTGCTGCTTTGGCTAGGGTTTTGTCGATTTGAAAATATTAGATTGTTGTTTGTTGTGTCCGAATCGTTTCCAAGTATAAAGCTGCCAGTTTCTCTAGTTTATCCTTTTTTTTCAAGTCTATGGTAGTTTGACAATTGATATATGTAACTAAAACTGTCTGCTAAACTATCGTCATATAAGTCTGATAACCACACTTTAAATTTCCATAATTTTTACCCGTTCCCCTCCCCAGAATCTTGGTGTGGGTGCGTGGGTGGGGAGGAGGGCTGGGCGGTTTTCAGGGAGCAGTGACCATGAACGGATTCGTAACTTATACTTAGTGGGGTCTCTAAACTGAACTAGATATACTCTGTTTTTTTTCATCTGTCCACCCGCGTGTGGTGTTTGCGTATGGTAACACTGCGTCCCGGGCTTTAGATAGGTTCGCTATGTGTAAGTTTTAGGTAAATAAAAGGATATCTGGGTGCACATTTGCAACTGAAAAGTGTTTTAATAATGTACTGTATTCGAATTACACCGTTAATATTCGAAATAGGATATTGTTATTATTGTTGAATGTAAGCTGAGTGTAACTATCTAACGCTCGGGACGCAGTGTTACCATACGCAAACACCATAGGCGGGTGGACAGATGGAAAAAAAACCGAGTATAGGCTTACTCACCTTGACCAGGTCCCTATTCCCTTCCTTGACCTGACAGTATTGATCTTTGAAGTACGTCACGTAAGTGACTGCTGTTTAAGTAAAATAGTGTTGACTGGTTTGTATTATTACGATATTTGCAGGAATGTTAAAAATCCATTAGGAGGCTGTTCAAAATTCAGTGCTTGTTTCTGTAACCACCTAATAGTACAATGATTTTAGTCTCAAAGTTTTTAACGCAGTCTTTATGATCTGTTTTACCGTTTTAATTCACTGAAAGAGCGCTTAAATGTATTTAAAATGTGTAGTAAAATAGTTAATTGGCATGTGACATTACAAGGTAATAATAATAATAATAATAATAATAATAATAATAATAATAATAATAATAATAATAATAATAATAATAATAATAGTAAGAAGAGTGATGGACTCATAAGGAGGCAGGATGCAACCCGGAACCCCACACTATAAGTGCCACCCAGTCGAATTGGAGGACTGTGATAAACCAAAAATAAAAAAAAAATAATAAAAAAAAATAATAATAATATTGTTTTCTTCTGAAGATTAATAAAGAAACCCACAAAATCACTGTGTAACGTGTTTACTTCTAAGTATTTACAATTGATTTTACTCCACACTCGAGTACTTTCAGGCCCTATCTGTGGCCCATTTTTAAGAGATGTGTGGGTTGTCAGCATGGGTTAAAGCCCAGCAGTTTCTGGAACTACTTCTTGTTGAGCTGTCATTTAATGACAGTTTAACAAGAAGTTCCATGGGACTGCTGGGCCTTGATCCAGGCTGACAACCCATACATCTCTTGAAAAAGGACCACTGATAGGGCCTGAAAGTACTCGAGTGTGGAGTAAAATCGAATGTAAATACTTAGAAGTAAACACGTTACACATAATTTTGTGGGTTTCTTATTCAATGATAATAATAATAATAATAATAATAATAATAATAAATAATAATAAAATAATAATAATAATAATAATAATAATAATAATAATAAGAATATAATAAAATAATGAAGTGTAGGGGCACAAAAGACCAGCTCCTGATAGACAAAATGGTAATGAAGAACAGTAGGAGAAGGAAAACCAACCTAAGCATGGCATGGATAGACTATAAGAAAGCCTTCGACATGATACCACACACATGGCTAATAGAATGCCTGAAAATATATGGGGCAGAGGAAAACACCATCAGCTTCCTCAAAAATACAATGCACAACTAGAATACAATACTAACAAGCTCTGGAATAAGACTAGCAGAGGTTAATATCAGGAGAGGGATCTTCCAGGGCGACCCACTGTCCCCACTACTCTTCGTAATAGCCATGATTCCTATGACAAAAGTACTACAGAAGATGGATGCCGGGTACCAACTCAAGAAAAGAGGCAACAGAATTAACCATCTGATGTTCATGGACGACATCAAGCTGTATGGTAAGAGCATCAAGGATATAGATACCTTAATCCAGACTGCAAGGATTGTACCTGGGGACATCAGGATGGAGTTTGGAATAGAAAAATGCGCCTTAGTCAACATAAAAAAGGGCAAAGTAACAAGAACTGAAGGGATAAAGCTACCAGATGGGAGCAACATCAAACACATACATGGGACTGGATACAAATACCTGGGAATAATGGAAGGAGGGGATATAAAACACCACCAAGAGATGAAGGACACGATCAGGAAAGAATATATGCAGAGACTCAAGGCGATACTCTAAGTCAAAACTCAACGCCGGAAATATGATAAAAGCCATAAACACATGGGCAGTGCCAGTAATCACATACAGCGCAGGAATAGTGGAATGGACGAAGGCAGAACTCCGCAGCATAGATCAGAAAACGAGGAAACATATGACAATACACAAAGCACTACACCCAAGAGCAAATACGGACAAACTATACATAACACGAAAGGAAGGAGGGAGAGGACTACTAAGTATAGAGGACTGCGTCAACATCGAAAACAGAGCACTGGGGCAATATCTGAAAACCAGTGAAGACGAGTGGCTAAAGAGTGCACGGGAAGAAGGACTAATTTAAGTAGACGAAGACCCAGAAATACACAGACAGGAGAATGACAAACAGAACAGAGAACTGGCACAACAAACCAATGCATGGACAATACATGAGACAGACTAAAGAACTAGCCAGCGATGACACATGGCAATGGCTACCGAGGGGAGAGCTAAAGAATGAAACTGAAGGAATGATAACAGCGGCACAAGATCAGGCCCTAAGAACCAGATATGTACAAAGAACGATAGACGGAAATAACATCTCTCCCATATGTAGGAAGTGCAATACGAAAAATGAGACCATAAACCACATAGCAAGCGAATGTCCTGCACTTGCACAGAACCAGTACAAAATGAGGCATGATTCAGTGGGAAAAGCCCTCCACTGGAGCCTGTGCAAGAAACATCAGCTACCTTGCAGTAATAAGTGGTACGAGCACCAACCTGAGTGAGTGATAGAAAACGATCACGCAAAGATCCTCTGGGACTATGGTATCAGAACAGATAGGGTGAAACGTGCAAATAGACCAGACGTGATGTTGATTGACAAAATCAAGAAGAAAGTATCACTCATTGATGTCGCAATACCATGGGACACCAGAGTTGAAGAGAAAGAGGGGGAAAAAATGGATAAGTATCGAGATCTGAAAATAGAAATAAGAAGGATATGCGATATGCCAGTGGAAATTGTACACATAATCATAGGATCACTAGGCACGATCCCAAGATCCCTGAAAAGGAATCTAGAAAAACTAGAAGCTGAAGTAGCTCCAGGACTCACGCAGAAGAGTGTGATCCTAGAAAAGGCGCACATAGTAAGAAAAGTGATGGACTCCTAAGGAGGCAGCATGCAACCCGGAACCCCACACTATAAATACCACCCAGTCAAATTGGAGGACTGTGATAGAGCAAAAAAATAAAAAAAAAAAAAAAAATAATAATAATAATATACAACTGGAGTCGTAGAAAAGTCAACAATGAAAACTGCTAAATCAAGTTGCAATTCAATATTCACGAATTGTACTAAAATTCCACATGGAATTTGTATTTTGTTTTATTATTTGTTTAATTAGCATGGTCACTGGAAGACAGTTAACGTAGTTTTCAAATACTTAATTACCCCCTTGGTTGTTAACAGCTCACTGCCTTCCAGCGGCCGTTCTGGTTCTGTCCTAACCAACCACTAATGATTTTGCTTTTTTCCTGAGGTTGACGGAAACTTAAGTCAGTTACGAAGGGTCTCGTAACTCAGATACTCTGAGCTCTATTGACTATATAAGGATATACAGCTATCTCTTTGAAGTGACGACGGCTATTCCTTTCGACATGTAATCTCCATTTAACCCCAGCCAGGAAGAAGCATTCCTTCATCGCAGTCTTTCACTCTACACGTACTTCGCCTTCGTCCCAGGATGATATCGGGATATCTTGAATTATGTACTACGTGGACGTCAGTTTGGACTGTTGGTATATATATATATTTAGATTTTCCAAGGTATTTTGGAAGTGGCTGAATTACTATCGGCTCCCCCAAGCTTCACGATGATCAACTTTGTGTATTAGCTGCCGCATCAGCACCTGGATGATAGGACAGTTTGCAATTACATTAAATTACTTCATTTTTCTTAATATTTCAATTAACCTTATCAATTTCCTGGTGTATGAATAAAAATTCAGTGCATGGCGACCGTGACAGGACTAGGCATTATACGTTACGTGCGTGACATAGGACGTGAATTGCGGTGAATTGGAGGTTTCTTCCTGGGGGTTTTTTTCACTTACAATATTTTAGAATACCTCTTATTGCGGGTTTCTTTAAAGTTCAGTGTCATTTTTGCGAATTCGTAGCTAATGTTTTATCACTTGGGGATTTATTTAAGAGTTCAGTGTAAACTATTTTTCGATTCGTAGTTTGATGTTTATCCCTTTGCAAAATAATTTAGTATTTGAGTGCCCATAATTTTCGCGTTGCTGTGAATGTTTTTGCTTAGTAATAACTTTGTTGCATATATGTACTAAGTATCGTTTACCATTTTTTGAAATTTTCGCTGTGTATTGCAGTAATTATACTTATATTGGTGTTTGTATGTTTATTTGTCTTCATAATGGCTGAATTGGTAGTGCTAATTGGTCAGCGTAAGATTATTAGGAAGGTTACAGAATGTGCCAACCGTTCTTCACAGTACCTTTCATTAGATAACACGGCAAAAGTATCTGAGCGGGGTGTTCTCTTGGAGTATAGGAAGAGATTAAGAGACGAGGATTTGGAGGCTGAGCTCTCTGCATGTCAGTCGTACTATGATAAAATTTCAGGTATAGTGCCTTTGTTGGATGTTAGTGTCAATGCTTGAAGCCCTCCACTTTCATCTACTACTGATATTGCTAGGAGCCTTTTGAGGCAACCCACTGCACCTCTACCAAAATTCCAAAGTAAGGAAGGTGAAGATTTTTTGAAATTCATTCGAGAATTTGAAACCACGACCCAAAGTTTTAACTATCCAGACAGGGACTTGCTCTTACTTTTGAAGCAACAAGTAGAAGGTAGGGCTAAATGTTTACTTAGTTCATTGGAGGCCGACAAAGAAAGTTACAAAGATGCCAAAGAATTAATGATTCAGGCTTTTGCCTCGAGTGAGTTACGAAAGTCGGCTGTAATTAAGAAATTGACCTGTCTAAATCTCAAAGAAGGAGACGACCCCTTTGTTTTCTTATCAGAACTTAGGACTATAGTCGAAAATTTAAAATATTTGAATATTGATGTTGATGAGGTTGTTAGAAATTTCGTTTGGTCTGCACTCAATGATAGATTTGTCTCATATGGTTCATATCACTAATGTGACTCATCCATCACTTAAGCAGATAATTTCTTTACAGCATGTGAAAGGTATGAACAGGGTCAGGCGAAAGGTAAATTATCGGTCAGGGATAAAGTTGTAGCTCATTCAAAGCCATTCCAGGAAAAGACTAATACAATGGCTGTTAAAACTAAGACATTTCCGACCAAAGCTTGTAATTTTTGTACTAAGGCCGGTATTTCTGACAGTGATCACTTAAATTATAAGTGTACTAAGTATGCCACACCTTCTGCCAAAATTGATTTATTAAAATTGCATAAAGGTTGTGTAAAATGTGGTAATTTTAATCATGCCACTAAAGCATGTAAATTCAGATTTCGAAGACCTTGTTCACATTGTTCACAGTATCATATGGAGTATCTTTGTTGGAACCTTAGTCCTGATATGATTAATAATAAAGCAGAGTCTTCCAAGGAAGCAAGCAGTGGGATAGCAGTATTACCAAATGTTACCACAGGTTCAGTTCTCCCTATTTTTACATTTTGTATAAAGGGTCATGATAGGCTTTACAGGGGTCTTAAAGATTCAGGATCACAAAACACTTTTATATCTAGCAAGTTAGCTTCCTTTTACAATTTCAGGTCTTTAGCTACTAGAGTAAAACTGACTGTGAAAGGGTTTAATGGTCAAAAGGAATATTCTAATAGCCTTGTTGAAGTTCCTATTAAACTGGGGAATGAAACCTTTGCTATTTCTGCTCTAGTTGTACTCTCTATAAACTTGCAATTGAGTTTACCTGGTCTTGGCCAGGTAGTTAGTATAATGCAGAGTAAAAATTTTGTATTTGCTGACAAGCTTTTATCAACCAATTCTCAGAGCATTGATGATGTTCAGCTTTTGTTAGGAGTAGATTTTTCATATTGTCTTTTGGGAAGAGACATAGTGATAGGGAGTCCTAATTCATCTGTGTATATTGAGACGTCTTTAGGAATAATGCTTATGGGGAATGTTGATAGGTTCCTAATTAATCTTAATTCACTAAAAGGTAATGAAAGTTTGGCCTCGAAACCATTGAGGGGCGAAAATTCTAATACTGAACACTGTACATATTACACTTTCCCTAGCCATTCTTATTTTCTAGCTACAAGTGTATCAGTGAATGAAGAATTTTACGAACTCAATGACATTACAACAAATTGTTCTTTTACTGTGCTTTCAGATAGAGGGACTATTATTGATAGGAAACTAAAAGAAGCAACTGATCAAATTTTGAATATGGAGAGCCAATTTTATTTGAACTATGATCAGAAAGTTTACAGTGATGAATCTAATCAGCTCGATGATTCTCTCGTGGATTACACTTTCAGAAATTTGCATGCTAAAGGTGATGGACGCATAGTTGTTCCCCTGTTATGGAATGGGAAGGTATCGCACCTTCTTTCGAGAAACGAGTCTCTTTCCAAGGCGGTTCTTCAATCAAATTTGAAAAAAATTAATTCGTAAGAAAGGTTCCTTGCAGATGGTATATAACTGCATAAAGGAGCAATTGAAGGAGGTATTATTGAGTCTATTTTGGACTTGGAGGTATTTAAGGCTGAATATCCTAACTACTCCTTCTTACCTCATATGCCAGTCTTTAAGCCAGAAAGGGAAACTACGAAGTGTCGCATAGTATTTCTTCCTAATTTGCAAGAATCCTCTAAGAGACTGTCACTGTCACATAATCAATGTATGTATGCTGGGCCTAACTTAAATCAAAAGCTCTCCTCTGCATTTCTTAATATTAGGTTTGATGAGAATTTTGATTTTTTGATTTGAAGAAAGCTTTTAATATGTTGGCTTTAAGTGAAATTGATCAGTGTAGGCTATTATTTTTTTGGTTTCGGAATGTCACCACAGGTGATTACACCCCAGTTGCTTATAAAAATGTCAGGCTTTCATTTGGACTTCGGTGTAGCCCATTCCTTTTGATGGCTTCATTGTATTATATGTTAATCTTTACTTCCAGCAATGATTCAAGAATCGATGAACTCAAGAAACTTATATATGCTTTAATATATATGGATAATGGTGCTGTCACAATGAACAACTCTGATGACTTGAGGTGGGCCTACGAGCAGTTAGCTGGCATATTCAAACCTTTTAAATTTGAAATTCAGCAACTGGTGACTAATGATATTGATCTGCAGTCTGACATAGATCGGTCAGAAGTTCTTACCCCGGAAGTCAACAAATTGTTTGGACTTGAATGGAATAGACTTTCGGATGCTATTTTCACTAGGCCAATTTCCCTTGACCTAGAAGCTAATATCAAAAGATTAATTCTTAGGTCAATTGCCACTCAGTTCGATATATTTGGTTTCAACTTGCCTTTATTTAACCGATGTAGGCTTTATATGCATAACTTGCAATGTCAAAAGGGTTTAAACTGGGACCAGCCTCTTAAAAGTCAACAGCTTAAAGACTGGAGGAATATCTGTAGGCAGTGTAATTCATCGCACCCTCTTAAAGTAACTCGTTTTGTGGGTCGAAGGGATGGTGAGTATCGTATAATTGTTTTTACTGATGCCAGTTGTGACATATATGGGTGTGTAATTTATTTATTGAATGTTGAGTCTGGCAAACTTACCTTTATTAATGCTAAAAATCGGTTGGTTAATACCAAATTGAAAGGTAAATCCATACCATCTTTAGAGATCCACGCCATTAATCTAGGAGTCGAACAATCTGTTGGTCTTTAATTGGATCTTGCTGGTCCCAATTGTATAAAACCTATAAAGGTGACAAAGATTTGTCTATTTTCAGATTCTACTTGTGCCCTGCAGTGGTTAATAAGTTCTTCGCTTCAACTTAAGAAAATGAACCAATGTTCTACTTTTGTATTGAACAGAATTTAGAGTATACAAAAACTGTGTGAAACATATCCTGTTCATTTTGGGTTTATTAATGGCAAGGAGAATCCTGCTGATATGGTAACCCGGTGCACATCATATAAATTGTTAATGAAGTCTTGTTTCCTTTCAGGCCTGGACCTGAGTAATATTAGGGCTGAAGCCATGCAGTTCACTATTCCTCAAGCGGGTTATCTTTCTGGAAATTACATGAATCTTTCTAATGTTCCTTTAGTTAAGAGAAATTACTTGGTGAACATTTCTGATTTTTCTGACTTCCGAAGACTGGTTTTGCTGTACCGTCGGTGTTGCTGTACCGTCGGTGCATAATATGCATACACAAATGGAAAGCTAAAGTGAGAAGACAAGTTGATGTACAAGAAGATAATAATTTTTTTGCTTTAGCTCTTGTACATTTGATTTTGACCGATCAACAAAATCACTTTGCTGATGTTTTGGAGCATTTTTCTAAAGGTTTTTCTGCAGCAAAGGATATACCAGTTATAGTTTCTCAATTTAACTTGTTTGTTGATAACAATGGCATTTTGAGAGTGAAGAGCAAATTTAAGAAAGAGAAAAAATTTCCTATTCTATTATCAAGAGAGAGTCATTTAACGAAGTTAATTATATTGGATATTCATCACAAAGTAGCTCATTCTGGGTGCTATGCTGTTCTTTCTGAATTAAGAAGACCTTATTTTATTCCTAGAAATTTTTCAGTGATTAAAAAGATTCTGAGGCAATGTGTTCACTGCAAGAGATTTAATGCACACCCTGTCATTTTAAATCAGAATTGTTACAAGGAATTCAGGGAAGACCCACCAGCTGTGCCTTTCGGCAATATTTTCGTAGATTATATAGGGCCTTTTACAGTTAAACTGGAGAAGGAAAAGAGTAAGGTATGGCTATTATGTTTTACTTGCACTTGGTCTCGTGCAATTAATTTAAAAATTTGTAGAACACTCAGTGTGCCAGATTTTCTTAAGGCATTTTCTCTTCATTGCTTCGAGTTTGGCATTCCACAGTTATGCATTAGTGACTTAGGGTCACAAATAGTTGCAGGAGCTAATGTCATATCTTCATTTTTGAATGACCCCCACACACAGTTGTATTTTGAGGAGCGTGGTGTTAAACCATTAATTTTTCAACAATATTTCAAAGGATGTAGTCAGTTGGGCTCCCTTGTCGAGATTTGTGTCAAGTTAACAAAGCGACTTCTCTATGGGTCCATCAAGAACAATATTCTCTCCTACTTTGATTTTGAGTTTACTGTATGTCATGTTGTCCACTTGGTAAATCGACGACCAATATCTTTTAAAGAGGCTCTTAGGGATAGTGCAGCAGAAGACCTTCCTGAACCAATAACACCCGAAATGTTAATTAGGGGGTATGAGCTTTCCTCACTCAATGTCATTCCAGATTTACAACCTTTACCCAAAGATGAAGAATTTGTCCCTTGTGGAGCTACTAATAAATTTGAACCACTGTCTAGGATTAGGAGTAAACTTATAGATATTTACCATCATGAGTTTATGCAAACACTTTTAAGCCAAGCAGTTGATAGGAAGGGTAGATATCGCCCGGTGACTCATCATCCTCTAAAAGTAGGTGACATTGTTTTGATCAAGGAAGATAATACTAAGATTAACAATAATCCTTTAGGTCGGATAAAGGAAACTTTTACGAATGATCTTGGGGAGACTACACATGCTGTAGTATTTAAAGGCCGTAGCAGACAAATGTGTAAACTCCACGTTAATAAACTAATACCTTATCTTTCCTTAGATGATGGAGACTCAAAGTCCAGTGATTTGCAAAACTTAGACAAATCATCACCAGCTTCTGAGAGGCCTAAAAGAAAGGCTGCTGTGGAAAGCCGGAGAAAAACCTCTGAAATGTTGAATTTATAAACTTTGATCAATTTAATTTTTGTATGCATTGTATATATATTCTTATGTATTTGGCAAAATCCAAAAACACATGTTTTTGGATTCGTTCCCCTGCAGTGTACTAAAATTCCATATGGAATTTGTATTTTGTTTTATTATTTGTTTAATTAGCATGGTCACTGGAAGACAGTTAACGTAGTTTTCAAATATTTAACTACCCCCTTGGTTGTTAACAGCTCACTGCCTTCCAGCGGCCGTTCTGGTTCTGTCCTAACCAACCACTAATGATTTTGCTTTCTTCCTGAGGTTGACGGAAACTTAAGTCAGTTACGAAGGAGATTTCAGTCACGAAGGGTCTCGTAACTCAGATACTCTGAGCTCTATTGACTATATAAGGATATACAGCTATCTCTTTGAAGTGACGACGGCTATTCCTTTCGACATGTAATCTCCGTTTAACCCCAGCCAGGAAGAAGCATTCCTTCATCGCAGTCTCTCACTCTACACGTACTTCGCCTTCGTCCCAGGATGATATCGGGATATCTTGAATTATGTACTACGTGGGCGTCAGTTTGGACTGTTGGTATATATATATACGTATATATATATTTAGATTTTCCAAGGTATTTTGGAAGTGGCTGAATTACTGCGGCTCCCCCAAGCTTCACGATGATCAACTTTGTGTATTAGCTGCCGCATCAGCACCTGGATGATAGGACAGTTTGCAATTACAATAAATTACTTAATTTTTCTTAATATTTCAATTAACCTTATCAATTTCCTGGTGTATGAATAAAAATTCAGCGCACGAATGGGAACAACTGCCATTTACATCTTCAAATCGTAATCGGATTCATTACTTAGCGGGAGATAAATTAAAACCCTTACGGGTTAGGTCTATACGTATGTTTGGAAACTTTACTCACAAAGGACATATATTGCTGCTCTCAGTTTTATAATAAAATCAATCCGTTTATAATTGACTTTCGGATAGGTACAGCGATCGTCTGCATCTGAAGCTTGGGGGTAGGGCGGGGGGTGTAATCTTATTTGAAGTTTTGGTATTCGTTATCTCGTAAAAAAAGATAATTTGATAAACTCGTTATGATGGAAAACACACATTCAAGCCTGCAGGTGACAGATTCTGATGACGTGGTGTGGTACGGTTCAACTGTCTCTCGCTTCCCTAACTACAAAGTTTAGTTGGTTTGGATCATTAAAATATTTTTATTCCTCTCTCTCTCTCTCTCTCTCTCTCTCTCTCTCTCTCTCTCTCTCTCTCTCTCTCTCTCTCTCTCTCTCTCTCTCTCTCTCTCTCTCTCTCTCTCTCTCTCTCTCTCTCTGTATGGGTTGTGAGAGGGCACTTTTTGGTATCCAATATTACTGATTGAAGTTTCTCTTTTGGTCTGGAAGTCGGCAAATTTTGTAATTGGGATTTTTTCATCTGAGATAGCTTCTTGATATTGAATATCTAATAATAAAACAGTGAAACACATTATCATATAGTTCTGTATACAGTATCATATAGTTCTGTATTTCAGTTATTTACTGGTTAAAAATGTAAAATGAATGTGATCTTTGCTGAGAGATCTGTGACTTTTCTGATTTTTTATTTTAAGACTTCTGGCTTCTCAATAAATTTTATTACTTTCGGCTGCCAAGTTTTAGCCGCGTCTTTACATGGACGATTTTTCAGCCTGGGCCACTGGTGTGGTCCTTACAAAAAGCTTATTTCACGCTTACTTGTCAAGGTCGTTAAAAGGACATTTGACAAAGAGCTCTCTCTCTCTCTCTCTCTGTATATGATGGAGTGATGTTCGCTGCTGTTTGTTTTTTTCACGAGTAGCTTTTGTACGTTATTGATCGATGATAAACGTCTAGCAACGCATATTCAAGTTCTCAAAAACCATTCAGTTGTTGTCTCCAGTTAGAAACGTTAACGTTGCTGTGACAATTCAAAAACGTTCTTCTAACCGCCTACAGTATGTTCAGTCGTGTATATAGTTTGTATTATAGATAGTTTTCTATTTAGAATGAGGTCCGGATGTAAACACGGAAATCGGGTCTTGTTGTAGATCAGCTCTGTTGAGCAAAAGCGACTCACGTAATCATGATAAGAACGATTTTTCGATAATTTGCAATAATATTGTCCCTATTATTCCTTTAAATATGGCGAACACTTGCAGTGTGTTTGGGTGCCACAATAGGTCAAACAGAACCGGCAAATCGCATTACTCGGTCCCTGTTGTTGTAAGAAATCAAGGAGATAAAACTCAAGAGATCAGTGAAAGTAGATCACGCGCTTGGCTATGTGCCAAAAATTTTATAATCTAATCTAATCTAAAGTAGATCACTCTGAATTTCCAGTATAAACAGGGCTAATTTTCAGCCATCAAGACATACGAAAATCTGTCCAGATCACTTCATTGGTGATGAGTGTTACTGTCAGTGTACAGATCACGTCATTGGTGATGAATGTTACTATTAGTGTAATTAGTGACAATGATGAATAATTAAAGAAACCTTGGGCATAAATATTTCCCAATGTAATTAATTAACTGCCACAGTGTTCTCTGTCAAATTATTGATGAATTTTAAAGCCGCTAGGAAGTTATGTTTTATCTTTAAAACTTGAAGAAGTGGATATTGAATTGCACACTGACCTCAAAGGTTATTAGATTTGTTTATCAAAATGCACACCACCAGACTTGGTTTCTCAACGAAATTCCGCAACGTCAAATTTCGGAAGAGCGTTTTAGGATGACATGAACAAAAGATGAAATCTATTATTCGATTTGAAGTTAGTTTTTTTTTTTTATCCTTTTTATTAGCTAATCCTTTCTGTGTCAACATTTCACACTTTCAACATATTATGGCGACTTAAGTTTTGAAATGGCAACTTCATTCATATTATACATATATGCAACATCATGTAAAGTAAAAACGAGCTTGTCCATTATGGAAAAGGCTTTGTAGTAAGTAAAGGTGTAGGTTACTGGTTTTGTCCATAACTCGTGAAAGTACATCAATCATTCACCAGTTGTGTACTATCAACATATCTCTCTCTCTCTCTCTCTCTCTCTCTCTCTCTCTCTCTCTCTCTCTCTCTCTGCGGTACATTTTCGTATATGATGGGGCAATGTTTGCTGCTGTTTGTTTTTTCACGAGTAGCTATTGTACGTCATTGATCGATAATAAACGTCTAGCAACGAATGTGCAAATTCTTAGAAATGACAGGCAGTTAAAAGAATTTTGAATAGATTTAACAGAGTTCTTCCGATCTTTAGCTATTCCTCAACCACATATTGCGATTGTTGATGTAGTTACTTAGTTTTTGTGTCTAATGGGAAGTACAGGTCACGAAATTATAATTGATGTGGTTAAGCAGATTTCGTTATGATTTGAGTTCACGATGTTCCCGTATAGTTTACAGGCATCTTTAAGCACAGTATTGTAATCAAAGTTACACCGTTTTGACTTTTATACCTTCGTCAGCCAGTCTGTTCCTGGCAATATTTACGGTTACCCTTCATACGAGAATGTTGAGGTTTGTTGTAAATTTCATTTACGCTTGGTGATATAAGAGGCAGGGGTGTTACAATTCCACGTCTAAATCTCAAGATAAAATGGCAATAGCAAACGCAGAATTCCCCTCTGCTGTTCACCGGGATTTGCAAAAGACGATTTGCTGTTCAACGGAATTTTTTTGACAATTATCATGGTCAGGTTTTGAGAGAGCTTCTATACACTAGTTTTTCATGGACCCAGGTTAGTTTCGAGTCATCAAAGTTAACTCCGTTGGCTCATCGTTAATCCATTGTCTATCTTACCCCAGTCTAATGTATGTTAACGAATTTCTGTGATCTGATCATGGTTGGTGGGCACAACCAAGGTTCAGTAGTGATTAATTCGATTGGATGATTATGGGGTGTAGTTGTGCTTAACCTTCAGGAAAAATCTTGACCCTATTTGGGTAATTCAACTACTAGAAGTAATTTAAAATTTCGAAAAGCCAGTCAGAGAGCATGCGAGGCCACTCGAAAATATACTGTACAGTAATTTCACGCAAGATTTCGTTTTTCCACACCTTCCAATTTGACATATGTGAGCTTTGTTCTGAACTAATATAAGAACTGAAAGCAAATGGAGTTATTGCATGCGATCTCAATAATTTTATCAGAGTTCAAAAACTTCTTGAAAGTAAGCTAGTTTTTGGCTCTTTTTAATTTAATTATATCATTATCTGAAATGTCTGAAATCGACTATTTACTTGCACCTTGTTCTGTTGCTTCGTGTATCACACAATAATTGTTAGTAGTCCTAATTATAGAGACCTCTGGGTCTTACAAGGCAGGAACATTAACCATATCCTGTATCCCTCTTGAGATTTTGATTTAACCTCCTTCACCAGTTGAGTGATCTAATTATGGTAATGTTCGTTGACTTCTGTACTATTTTAGTTACATTTGATAGTACTATTTTATAGTTATTGTGTCTTAGATGATCTTTGGTGATTAAAGTTTGGTTATTTTTTAATCTGTCTCGGGATTAAATGTAAGGTGAAACTATTCATAGGAAGAATACAGATCAACATGGTTACGAAAAGATTTATTCTTCACTCAAGCTGTTACAGTAGCTCAACTAATATGGAGCTGGCAACCTCCTTCCCCACAGTCCGTTGTAAGTGCAACTGTCGAACTCTATTCTCTCTGCCCACCTACCGACATAACTTGTATGGCCGTTTGGTTGTAAAACTATTCTGGTTTAAGAGGAATTTTAGGTTTTTCAGAATTGCGTTGAAGGGGCATTTGTTTCTAATGTCACGGGTTAGAACACTGAGAAATAGACAAGAAATAAAGACTAGTGTCTTTCTGTCAACGGAGTTTTTAATGTGATGATTTTGTATGGTATTCATTGTTTCTAGTCTCAATTCTGAAAACTTTTCTACATTTTTTATAAATTATTTATGACAGCATTGTCATCTTGCTACTATAAAATGAATTTAAGTCGTCTTTGTATTCAAAAAAAGTTTGATCAATTATTAATGACAGCATCTCGCTATTTTAAAATTATTGTAAATAAGTAATTTTTCTAATAATGCTTGATCTATTGTTAGCAATACACTCTACAAGGTTTGACGAGGGGCCACGTTTGTTCCTTCCTTCTGCCAATGATGTCACTGACCACAAGGAAAGTTGGTCTTCTATTACAAACGAAATAAAACAGACTAAAATAAATACACTTAACATCCTCTCATTTTACAATGAACACGAGAGAAACAAGAGAATTCCTTAGCAGAATCGTCACAACAGCGGCGAATCTGTAATCATTATTACACAGCCGGTAGTCCATGGCAATTTTTAAAAAACTTTCTGGACTCCCCACTTCACACATTTTTTTTATTTTTATTTTTTTAGGTGTGTAAATATCCGCAGCTAGTGATAGGTTTTTATTTTAAAGTAAGATGCATTTTGGATTTTGCACAGTTCTAAACATTTTAAACGTTTTTATCCAATTTGTTTAAAGTAAACGATATTTGAAATTATAATATGAATTAGTGTGTTTTACTTAAATAGTAATTTTGGTTGTGTAAACTTAAAATCGAAGGATGTTTCAGATATTTTTATTTTAAGTTCAGATGTTTTTTATTTGCCTCACTACAAACATCCTTTTTTCTGCGTTTTTTAAGTGAGGAAAGGTAAATAAACACGTCTTAATAAAAATTAGCCTTTTTGAAAAGGTAACAGTGACGCATAACAGGTTTGCCCTACAAACCGCGCCTATGGTCACTGCTGAAGTGGGATCACGGTCTAACTTGCCGCCTGCTAAACATGTACACTTGAACTTCCAATATCCTTAGATACCGGTTATTTTTCAGATTTTTGGACGTTTACTTCCAATATCCTTGGTTACCTACTGAAACACACCCGAAGGACCAACCAGGTCCACAGCTACATCCTCCTCTATCTGTCCGGAGAAGGTTAACACCCACGACCAGTCGTCGCCGACTCACTCCAGAAATAGTGATTCCATACTGGTATCTCGAAGGCTGCTAATATTTTGAATCCTGTAGAAAATATAAACAGTAAACTTAATACCCGATGAATAAATACAACTCCACAATATTATGCTGCACAAATAACAGCATATCTTTGTTGCCCATAAACCAACATTCTCTCCGGCACAAGTAAAAGACTTGCCACTTCTATCTCTTCATTTCTTAACTCCGGTGCATGTTCGACATGCTATTCTCATCTCTCCATTTCTTAACTTCGGTGAATGTTCGACCTGCTATTCTCATCTCTTCATTTCTTAACTTCAAGTGAATGTTTTCGAACCTTTAGATTTCTTCACATCTCTTTCATTTCTTACCTTCAGTGAATGTTCGACCTGCTATTCGATCATTCTCCCATTTCTTAACTTCAGTGAATGTTCGGACCTACTATTCTCATCGATTCATTTCTTAAACTTCAGTGACAATGTTCGACTCCTGCTATTCTTTCATCCTCTTCATTTCTTACCTTCAGTAAAATGTTCGACCTTGCTATTCCTCATCTCTCCATTTCTTTAATTTTCAGTGAATGTTCGACCTGCTATTCCGCATCTCTTCATTTTCTTAACTTCGGTTGAACTGTTCTCACCTACTATTTCTCATCTCTTGCATTTCTTAACTTCGTGGTGGAATGTTCGAACCTTACTATTCTCATCTATTCATTTCCTAACTTCAGTGAATGTTCGACCTACTATTCTCATCTCTTCATTTATTAAAACTTCGGTGAATGTTCGAACCTTACTATTCTCAATTCGCTTCCATTTTAAACTTAACGCGGTGAATGTTCGACCTAGCTATCTTCTCATCTCTCCATGTTTCTTAAACTTCATGTGAACTTGTTCGACCTGCTATTCTCATTCTCCCATTTTCTTAAACTTCAGTGAATGTTCGACCTAATATTTCTCATCCTATTCCATTTCTTAAACTTCACGGGATGAATTGTTCGATCCTTGCTATTATCAATATCTACCATTTCTTAACTTCCAGTGAATGTTCGACCTGCTATTCTCCAGCTCTCCATTTTCTTAACTTCGGTGGGAATGTTCGACCTTACTATTTCTCATCTCTTTCATTCTTAACTTCGGTGAATGTTCGACCTGCTTTATTTCATCTCTCCATTTCTTAACTTCAGTGGGAATTGGTTCGAACCTGGCTATTCTTCATCTCTCCAGTTTCTTAACTATTCAGTGAAATGTGTTCGACCTATTATTCGCATCTGGTTCAATTTCTTAACTTCAGTGGAATGTTTCGACCTGATATTCTCATCTCTCCCTATCTTATTTGGTGAATGTTCGACCTGCTATTCCCATCTCTTCATTTCTTAACTTCGGTGGATGAAAGTTTCGACTGCATAATTTCCATCCGTCATTTCTTAACTTCAGTGAATGTTCGACCTACTATTCTCATCTCTTCATTTCTTAACTTCGGTGAATAGGTGAATGTTCGACCTGCTATTACTCATCTCTCCCACCTACTTAATTTGGGTGAATGTTCGACCTGCTATTCCCATCTCTTCAATTTCTTTACTTCGGTGACGAAAGTTTCGACCTGCTTATTTTCAATATCTTTTAATTTCTTAAATTCGGTTCGGTGAATGTTCGGACCTTGCTATTCTCATCTTCTTCATTTCTTAACTTCAGTGAATGTTCGATCCTGACCTGTTCTCATCCTTCATTTCTTAACTTTCGGTTGAAACTTCGACCTGATAATTCTCATTCCTTTCCCAATCCCTTAACTTAGTGGAATGTTCGACCTGCTATTCCCATTTCCCTTTTCAACTTCTTAACTTTCGGTGAAATGTTCCGACCTGCTCATACCATCTCTTCAGTTCTTAACTTCCCGGTTGAATGTTCGACCTGCTATTCCCATCTCTTCATTTCTTAACTTCGGTGAAAGTTCGACCTTCTATTTCCATCTCTTCATTTCTTAACTTTGGTGAATGTTCGACCTGCTATTTACACCTCTTCATTTCTTACCTTCAGTGAATGTTCGACCTGTAATTTCCACCTCTTCATTTCTTACCTTCAGTGAATGTTCGACCTGCTATTTCCACCTTTCTATTTCCTTACCCTTGGTAATGTTTTTCGACCTGTAATTTACCCTCTTCACTTACCTTAGTGGGAAATGTTCGACCTTGCTTATTTCCACCTCTTCATTTCTTACCTTCAGTGAATGTTCGACCTGCTATTTCCACCTCTTCATTTCTTACCTTCAGTGAATGTTCGACCTGCTATTTCTTACCTTTCCTTTTCCACCCTCTTCATTTCTTACTTCAGTGAATTTTCGACCTGCTTATTCGCCCCTTCATTTCTTACCTTTAGTGAATGTTCGACCTGTAATTTCCACCTCTTCATTTCTTACCTTCAGTGAATGTTCGACCTGCTATTTCCACCTCTTCATTTCTTACCTTCAGTGAATGTTCGACCTGCTATTTCCACCTCTTCATTTCTTACCTTCAGTGAATGTTCGACCTGCTATTTCCACCTCTTCATTCTACCTTCAGTGAATGTTCGACCTGCTATTTCAGAAGGACCTCTCATTTCTTACCTCAGTGAATGTTCGACTGCTATTTCCACCCTCTTCATTCTTTAACCTTCAGTGAAGGTTCGACATTGTAATCCACCGCTTCATTTCTTACCTTCAAAGTGAAGTGCGACCTGCTATTACACTCTTCAGTTTCTTACCTTTTAGGTGAATGTTTCGACCCCCCCCCCTGTAATTTCCACCTCCTCATTTCTTACCTTCAGTGAATGTTCGGCCTGCTATTCTCATCTCTTCATTTCTTAACTTCAGTGAATGTTCGACCTGCTATTCTCATCTCTTCATTTCTTAACTTCGGTGAATGTTCGACCTGCTATTCTCATCTCTCCCTATCGTAACTTCGGTGAATGTTCGACCTGCTATTCTCATCACTCCCTATCTTAACTTCGATGAATGTTCGACCTGCTATTTCCATCTCTTCATTTCTTAACTTCGGTGAAAGTTCGACCTGCTATTCCCATCTCTTCATTTCTTAACTTCGGTGAAAGTTCGACCTGCTATTTACATCTCTTCATTTCTTAACTTCGGTGAAAGTTCGACGTGCTATTTACATCTCTTCATTTCTTAACTTCGGTGAAAGTTCGACCCGCTATTCCCATCTCTTCATTTCTTAACTTCGGTGAAAGTTCGACCTGCTATTTACATCTCTTCATTTCTTAACTTCGGTGAAAGTTCGACCTGCTATTTACATCTCTTCATTTCTTAACTTCGGTGAAAGTTCGACCTGCTATTTCCACCTCTTCATTTCTTACCTTCAGTGAATGTTCGACCTGCTATTCTCATCTCTTCATTTCTTAACTTCGGTGAATGTTCGACCTGCTATTCTCATCTCTTCATTTCTTAACTTCGGTGAATGTTCGACCTGCTACTCTCATCTCTCCCTATCTTAACTTCGGTTAATGTTCGACCTGCTATTCCCATCTCTTCACTTCTTAACTTCGGTGAAAGTTTGACCTGCTATTACCATCTCTTCATTTCCTAAATTCGGTGAATGTTCGACCTGCTATTCCCATCTCTTCATTTCTTAACCTCGGTGAAAGTTTGACCTGCTATTTCCATCTCTTCATTTCTCAACTTCAGTGAATGTTCGACCTGCTATTCTCATCTCTTCATTTCTTAACTTCGGTGAATGTTCGACCTGCTATTCACATCTCTCCATATCTTAACTTCGGTGAATATTCGACCTGCTATTCCCATCTCTTCACTTCTTAACTTCGGTGAAAGTTCGACCTACTATTTCCATTTTCATTTCTTAACTTCGGTGAATGTTCGACCTGCTATTCTCATCTCTTCATTTCTTAACTTCAGTGAATGTTCGACCTGCTATTCTCATCTCTTCATTTCTTAACTTCGGTGAATGTTCGACCTGCTACTCTTATCTCTCCCTATCTTAACTTCGGTGAATATTCGACCTGCTATTCCCATCTCTTCACTTCTTAACTTCGGTGAAATTTCGACCTGCTATTTCCATCTCTTCATTTCTTAAATTCGGTGAATGTTCGACCTGCTATTCCCATCTCTTCATTTCTTAACTTCGGTGAATGTTCGACCTGCTATTCCCATCTCTTCATTTCTTAACTTCGGTGAAAGTTCGACCTGCTATTTCCATCTCTTCATTTCTTAACTTCGGTGAATGTTCGACCTGCTATTTCCATCTCTTCATTTCTTAACTTCGGTGAATGTTCGACCTGCTATTCCCATCTCTTCATTTCTTAACTTCGGTGAAAGTTCGACCTGCTATTTCCATCTCTTCATTTCTTAAATTCGGTGAATGTTCGACCTGCTATTTCCATCTCTTCATTTCTTAACTTCGGTGAATGTTCGACCTGCTATTCCCATCTCTTCATTTCTTAACTTCGGTGAAAGTTCGACCTGCTATTTCCATCTCTTCATTTCTTAACTTCGGTGAATGTTCGACCTGCTATTCCCATCTCTTCATTTCTTAACTTCGGTGAAAGTTCGACCTGCTATTTCCACCTCTTCATTTCTTAACTTCGGTGAATATTTTCCCGAATGTTCTACCTGCTATATTTTCATTTATTTCTTAACTTTGGTGAATATTCGACCTGCTGTTTCTTAATTTTGGTTAATGTTCTCCTAAATTTTCGTCGTGCTCTTTCCATCTCTTCATTTCGTAAGTGAATGTTCTCCTGAATTTTCGTCGTGCTATTTCCATCTCTTCATTTATTAAGTTCGGTGCTAAGTGAAATAGAGATTTCTTTTATTTTATCAAAAATCATTCCCGTTATATACAAATCTTGATTGCATAATGACTACTGTATTCTTAAAAGACACTATTTAAATTTGACCTAACTTTTTTTCCCCTTTGGTGGTTTTATTACTTAACTGTATAGGTCGGGGGCTAAACGCTAACGGCAATGATCATGTTGCTTAATCAATGTTAGAGAACCGGTTATTATCTCTTCAAATCCTTGAAAAGGTCCTGGTTTTATGATTTTCGTTATATTTGAATAGCTATTTCCATTTCATAAAATCCATTATCTCTAGGTAAAAAAAAAAAAAAAATAAAATCCATTATCTCTAGGTAAAAATATATTTCCATTTTATAAAATCCATTATCTTAAATAATGCTAGGTAAAAAATTTAGCTATATTCGACAAACCATTTCCATTTCATAAAATCCAGGTGAAAAATGTAAGTTATATTTGTGTTCCAGTTATAAATTTATTTGACCAACAATCTTCGCCCGTAACAGTCATTTAGATAAGATTTTGTGCAGCGAGGTTAACAGAGAGCTAACCCATCTGCTAATGTTAGAAAATTACTTTGAAATATTAAATGACGACTTCAGTTTCTTTCATGGGGAAATTTATGCCTAACAAACACCTTTGCCTAATGACATCCCCAATAGTTACTAAATGTGGCCCGTTAATTAGCAGAAACAAACAACCACCAACATTGAGAATACAAAAACTATAATAGCCCCTCTGGCAAAGACTAAACCGACCCTCAAAAGCAAACTGTAAAACTCAAGCAGTGTCATGTAATGGAACAGTAAATTCTAAATCAAATGACTCGCACACAAACTCTGAAAACAGAGCCTCTTGTTATGCTTTACCTCTTCATATCAAAACCGGTGCTTTACTTCAAGTATCGGATAAGATTTCCTATATCTACTCACCTCTAGTATCGGATAAGATTTCCTATATCTACTCACCTCTAGTATCGGATAAGATTTCCTATATCTACTCACCTCTAGTATCGGATAAGATTTCCTATATCTACTCACCTCTAGTATCGGATAAGATTTCCTATATCTACTCACCTCTAGTATCGGATAAGATTTCTAATTATCTACTCACCTCTAGTATCGGTAAGATTCCTATTTCCATCTACTCACCTCTAGTTATCGGTAAGATTCCTATATCCTAACTCACCTCTAGTTATTCGGATAAAGATTTTCCTTATATCCTACTCACCTCTAGTATCGATAAATTTCCTATATCTACTCACCTCTAGGTACCGGATCCACACCTTTCCTATATTTTCCTTTACTCACCTCTAGTATCGGATAAGATTTCCTATATCTACTCACCTCTAGTATCGGATAAGATTTCCTATATCTACTCACCTCTAGTATCGGATAAGATTTCCTATATCTACTCACCTCTAGTATCGGATAAGATTTCCTATATTCTATCACCCTAGATCATAAGATTTCCTATATCTACTCACCTCTAGTATCATAAGATTTCCTATATCTACTCACCTCTAGTATCAGATAAGATTTCCTATATCTACTCTCATGTAAGGGGTCTATAGTTATTTTGGTGTCTTATTCCTCGTCTTTTAATGTCAAAACACATTTCAAAACACATTTCATGTATTTTTAATCTAGATTAATTTAATATATATTTTTACAATTAGTTCCGTTTAATGTCTATTTTTACAATAAGTAAACAAACTTTAACTTTATAGTCGTAATACAGACACTACAATAGGGCACCTGATGCCTATTACAGTACTAAAGAGCTACTGTATTACCGTTTATTTTAACAAGCCGTTAGTGGTTAACCTTTATATAATGCTTGTGCGCGTGTTATGCTTACAACAGAGCTATGTACTTCCAAAGAGGGAAAATTATAGAAATTAATGTCTGTAACATGAACAAGTAGGTGAAGAGATTGATACTGTTGTAGTACAGGTGCGTGCCAATGCAGATGAGGGAAGAGAAACTCATATAGTCTTTCAGTCTTGATGCTACTATACCGCTCATCCACACACAAGTAATCATTCTTATATATATTTAAGTACGTTTTCTTAAAAAAAATCGCCTTTACGAACTTCAGTTACGCATCTTTTAATTCCGACCACTAAAGCTCATATATATACGTGTTGCTGATCGTAAACACACACAAACAACTTTTCAAGAGGAACAGACGTTGTTACATCTTTCACTTGGTAATGCTTGACAGCTATCTCTACAAAATGTCTACCATATACCTCATTCACTCTAATTTCTAAATAAGGAAGAAGCAGCAGCCTTGTTTGTTTACAAACCCCTTTGAAAGGCTCCTCACTGTTTCTGGTTTTTAGGCCGTATTTTGAGGTCTTTCTCGTGATTTTGTACTCCAACTTGTGAGTAAGATGGCAGTGAACTAGATAGTGCTTAAAGTTAACCTGTTTGTTGCATAGACTCTTTATTTAGAACAATTTTTACCTCAAGACCCTGTAGGCGTTCTTAGGCCCGGGGTTTCGGATCGCCTCAGGCGATGTGACGTCATCATAGAAAACGGAACTTTCTCTTGTTGATGGCGATGGCAACTACACCCCTATACCTATAAAACTTAAACCAAAGACTTCAGTCTGTTTAAAGTTTTCCTGTCCCCCTAATTAAGATTCCGCATGTGATGTAATTTTCAATAAGTTGAAAATAAATGAAAAAGACTTACGAGGATTTCAGAATATACCAAATAACAGAGTTGCTGTGAAATTTCTTGAGGACAATGTTTTTGACTTCTTTATACGAGAGTATGAAGACAAAGTGATTAATTTTGGTGACAGGGAAAAGGCCCTAGTAATTAATTTGAGCAGCGTATATACTTCTGTATCAGTACGTTATGCGCCCTTTGATTTGGAAGACTCCCTTTTAACTATTGTCCTCAGCCAGTATGGAAAAGTCCTCCATCTAAGACATAACCATTTTTCTCATGGGAGGGCGAGTGGTCTTCTAAATGGAACACGCACTATGAAAATGGAAATAAAGAAAAACATCCTATCCTCCATAAATATCTGTGGTTATAATGTGGTCTTTCTGTACAGTGGACAAAAAAAGACGTGTTACAAATGCGGAAGAGACTCTCACATGGCAGTTAATTGTAACATGGATAGCGAACCGAAGTTAGATATTTTCAATTTGAATGACTTTCCAGCAATGCCTGGTAAGGATTCTGATAAGGGTGATGTACCTGACGGAAATGGAACTATTGATATTCAGCATGCGAAAGATAATGAAGGAAATGCGGAGCCACCATCTGATAAAAATAATACTGGTAATGATAAAGAGGAATCCAGCATCCTTGAAAAGGACCAGTTGGATAATGTATGCGAAGTAGTAGAACAACTTTTTTGCAACTTTTCCCTTATCCCAAAGTGCTGATGATGTTGCTAGAAACCCAGTTGAAATAGAAGATAAATCACAAGACTTGGATTGTAATGTTACAACTAGTAATTATGATATAAAGGATACTGACAGTGACAGTGATATTTTTGCAATAAAAAGTGCACCCGAAGGTGCTTCTCAAGTAATGGAAATAACTGATGATGAAGGGCCTCGCTCACAAGTCTCTCTCCCGTTGATGATGATAAAAATGAAGAATGGACAGTCTTGAAGAAATTGTTGTAGCGGCTTCAGTGTATAGGAATGATGAATCTGTGGATGATATGCCAGAAGAATGTGATATGGATTTAGAGGTAAATAAAGAGAGTGATATTGAAGATGATTTGGAAAATGATGATAAAGGTTCAAACATGATGTCAGAAGGTCATTGGAATTTAGACTTAGAAACTGTAGGTAAATTAAGGTTCACTAAAGGAAAATCCACTAAGGAAAAAAGGAGGGAAGCAAAAATGAATGGGAAAGGTAGGTTGTCAAAGAAAAAGAAAATTAAATTGTTTCATTTTCGGTTATATAATGGCTCTTTCTGTTATCACTTTAAATATTAATGGCTTAAATGAGGTAAATTAGCAAATGAAGGTTGTGTTAATTCAAGAGCATAATGTTAAAAGATTTTCCAGTTTTGAGTTATCTCGCTCATTTTACGAGTATAGTGTTTAATCCATCAATCAATTTAAAAGGAGGTACAATGATATGTATAAATAATAAAACAAGTGTAAAATCTTTAACAAAGGAAATGGACATTAATGGAAGAATTGTGGGTGTAAGAATATGTTACAATAAATGTATTATACCTGTCATAAATGTGTATGCTCCATCTGGTACAAGTAAATCTGCAGAAAGGGAAGACTTCTTTAGAAATGAAATTTTTTACTACCCGAGACATAATAATGATTATCTAATCTTTGTTGTTGGGGGGGGGAGGGGGGGGGGGGTGGGGGGGGGGGGGGGGGGGAGGGGGGGGGGGGGATTGGGGGGGGGGGGGGGCAACTTCAACTGCATAACAAGCATAAGAGATTGCAGTAATAATAACAAAGCCTTGTTGTCGAAGTCTATGAGTACTCTTGTGAAAAACCTTGCGAGTACTCTTGTGAAAAACCTTGCCTTGAAAGACAATTACAAATTCTCAAACAGAATACCAGAGTACACTTATATATGTGAAAACTATGGATCAAGGATAGATAGGATGTATACTGTCAAGTTATTTGATAATATGATATCTGCTGACACCGTTCCAATATGTTTTTCAGACCACAGTATGGTTGTTTTGAGGCTAAAAATGAACACATGAAATTTGCACAGGGTAATGGAAGTTAAATGTGAAAGTTTTAGATTCTGATGAAACTGAAGTTAATTCCATGCATGTATGGCGTGTATAAGGCAGAATAAAAAGGTACATTTGATAACATACTTGTATGGTGGGACTGGGGAAAATTACAGTGTAAAACATTCTTTGTCAAATTATGTAAAAATGATATAGAAAGAAAAGTATGCTGAACTTGCTACAAACAAAATTACGGCATCTTTATGACAAACTACAAAACTAGTGTAAATTATTACAATATTAAGCTTCTCAAAATAGGATTTGTGACATCCAGAACGAAATTTTAGAAGGTATAAAGATAAGAGCCAAACTAAATGATCTTACAATGGGTGAAAAAAAAAATGTCTGCACATCTACTTGGTGCTGAAAAAAAGAAAAATCATACTAGCATTACCAGCATAAAACAACAGAGGGAATGTGTTTTTATTAAAGAGAATTTTGAAAGATTATTTAGTATGGTCTCAGGTCAGGAAAAAAGTAAAGACTATTTTCTTAGCTTCTGTAATTCTAGTTTGGACCAAGAAGATGTACATTTGTTAAGCAGAGATTTAGAGGAAGCTGAGGTTTTCGATGCTGTCAAGAGTATGTGAGTATGTGTAAAGGTAAATTACCTGGATATGACGGGCTTCCTACAGAATACTACAAAAAGTTTTGTTGTATAATAAAATCTGATATAATGGAGGTGTTCAAATTCGTTGAAACTATGAAATGTATGTCAAATAGTCAATCCTTAGGTATAACAAAATTATTAGCTAAAACAGGAGATTTATCCTTGGTGGAAAACTGGAGACTATAACCCTACTGAATGCTGACTATAAAATCTTTGCTAAAGTTTTAGCAAACAGATTGAGATATGTTACTGGGAAGATTATCTCCCCGGAACAATATTGCGCAGTGAAAGGAAGGTCAATTGTGAATTGTAATAATACGATTCGAGATGTAATTTTTCATGCAAAAACAAAACTCTCAAGATTTGGCAATCTTAAGCTTAGACTGGTCTAAAGCCTTTGATAGGTTTAATATGGATTTTGTTTTTAAGGTAATGAAGAAATTTGGTTTACAAGAGGAATTTGTGGACCTAGTTCGAGTTTTGTATAAGGATTGTAAAAGTCGTATTTTTGTAAATGGGTTTATTTGTTCCTCCTTTTGTATTAAGAGATCTGCAAGACAGGGCTGCCCGATGTCAATGCTGTTATATTGTATGTTTAAGAACCTTTATATAGGGCAATGAAGAGTAACAACAAGATAATAGGGCCAAGCCTACCTAACAGTGTAAATATATGTCTGCAGGGTTATGCAGATGATTCATCTATGATTTTGTCAACTGATGATTCAGTTAGAGCGTGCTATAAAGAAATACAATCGTTTGAAATTGCGACAGGTGCACAGCTAAACAAAGGCAAAACTAGTATAATTGGGTTTGGTCAATGGAAGAACCGAAACACCTGGCCTCTCAGTTGGTTAAAAACTGTTGAAAGTATAAAAATTCTTGGTATAGTTTATTATAATGATTTTGAGATGACGTGTGAAGAGAATTGGTCTCGCCTTGCTAAAAATATTGAAATATCAGTAGCTATGCTTAGTCCAAGACAACTGTCTATTTTCCAGAAGGCTATTATTATTAATTCTCTAGTTCTGTCCAAAGTTTGGTATATTTCTCACACCTTGCCTCCATCAAAAAGTACATTGCTCAAATAAATATGCATATTTTCCGGTATGTCTGTAGGGGGGGGGGGGGGGGGGTACTTACCATCCTGTAAACAGAGAGAGACTTTGTTTGTCTAAAGAAAAAGGTGGATTGGGAATAATAAATGTTTATTTTAAATCATTAGCGATTTTCAGTTCGAAAGCTCTGAGTGATATTAAAAAGGATATAGGTTTGAGCAATTTCTATTGCAAGATGAGAATAAGCTTCTTGTTAGATTTGAAGGAAATTAATGAGATTTAATTTTTATCAACATCATTTTTTCAGTAGCATTTATCAACATCATTTTTTCAGTAGCAATTGAGGTCATCAGGAAAGTTTCTCGGCATGAAAAATTCCCAAACTTGAATAGCAAAGACTGCTAAAAGTTTACATGGCCAGAAAATGCACCAAAAATTGAAGAGAGTTATCCACTTTTGGTGTCATGGAAAGGGAGTTTGCCTTTAAATATGCACATGGAACCTTGGCGACCAACAACCGGCTAAAAAATTTAAATATCAAAAACAGTGATAAATGGGATCATTGTGAAGATGTTGAATACACCTTGCATATTTTTTACTTTTGCATTCACATAAAAACATCATTGGGGTATTTCAAAAGTGTGCTATTCAATACTTCTAAAATAAAGAGAGAATTTTTTTAAAACATTAATGTTCAGTTTCAATTATAGGACTAAAAAGGATCATAATAGTGCCATTGTATTAATTTTAGGGTATTTATATGCTGTTTGGGTCAGTAAAAAGAAACATTACACAAAAGAGGAAACAGATGGCTTTATTAAAAGCAAATTTTGTTATGATAGGTGGCTATTAAAGAACAATTACAAAAAAAGAATAAAAAATATTTTCACAATAGGGTACATTAATTACTGTTTTCGAATAGCCAGTATTAATTTTGTAAGTAATATCACAATTAACACCTAGTGTTAAGAAAAAAACGTTTTAAGCCTAGTTGAAAATAAAAAATAAAATCCAGTAATTTGTAAATATTGTAGGTATACATTTTTGTAAAATTTTGTAATATCTTACTGATGTAAATGACATGTAATATTTTTCTAACAAAAGTAAAAAAAATTAAATCTAAATAACTGCACTTCCTTAACACAGTTCCTAACTGTTATTTTACTTTATCAAACCCCCGTTAGAATTTTATCATTTATTTACTCCACCTCACTTTCTCCCACTCAGGATGCCACACCATTTATAAATCCACAACAACATTTACACCAAACACTAGAGAAGCTTCAATCATTCTTAGCAGCCTTGTAAAATAGGTCACAATGAAGCCCAAAAGCCTACTTAAATTTAGTCACGTGTTCTATCATTCTGATGCACCTTGGTAAATCTCACACTTTATGAATACTTATTTACCATTCCTTGGTAACTTAAAGGCTAAACGGTTCCTCAAATTGTTGAACGATTGTCATGCGTGAATTGAATTATCTGGATGAATGAAACGAAATGGGTGAAAGTTGAGTAAACGACATGTGAAGATTGAAAGACTTCATTCACTTGAATTTTACTTTTTCCTACCCAGTGGGACTATAAATTGGTCGCCTCAAGCTCTCCGACGTCTAACTAATTAATGAAGAAAGCTACAGAAGAGTGCAGAAAGTATGTAGCAAATCCTATGGGCAGAAAGGATGCCCCCAAGATTTATCATATGCAGATTATTATTACTCTGAAAATCAGAATGTTTCAAGCCTAAAGGCACCAATAGAGAAAGCAGCTCTGTACAGATAAGGAAACTGAGAAGTAAAGAACACTAGGGCTTTCAATGATTGGAAGACGAGACGTATTCAAGGTGCCAAGGCACGACACACACAAGTGGAAAAAGAAACTGAATACCACATCGGATATATCTATGGGAAGAGCTACAGAGGAACTGAGTACTAGAATGTTATTACAACAGAAATATAAGAGAATATTCATAGAAGATCAAACTCCATGAAAAAGCAATGACAAAGATCTGGGTGAGTCAGGTGTCATCAAACATAGAGGGGCGACGTATATAGCATAATAATGATGACAAACCGAAAACATGATCTTTTAAAAAGAAAATGATGGGGGGGGGGGGGGGTTGTGATTTGAAGAGAGGACAGGAAGGGTACAAATAATAAAATGAAGAATGGACAAGCACTACGTCCATCAGGTGCAAACTGGAAATGTTGAAGGTACTTGTTATGACGAGGGAAGAACTGATACTGATACTTGACATGTTGAGGGGAACCTATGAGGAAGAAATGACGCCAGATGACTGATGTAAACAAATCGGATAGTAAATGTGTTTAAACAAATGTCATATAAAGTGCAAAGTATGGTAATTATAAAGGAATGGTCCAAAACATTTGTAAAAAGAAAAAAACGAGCAACTGTGGAGACAGGTGAAAATGGAGCAGATTCATGAGGAGATGTACAGGTGGTCCTGTTTTGATAAAGATAGTTACAGGAAAAGATGCAAGAGGGCAATCTGAAATTGTACTGCATTTCTAGACACTGAAAAGGCATTTAACAGAATACTAAGAGAAACAGCGTTTTGGAGTTTAAGAAAGAGAAAAGTCCCAGAAATATTGGTTAAGAAGGTTGGAATGATGTATGAAAGAACAGCAATCATAACATCCAATGGCGAAATAGAAATGTGTGAAGCTAGAGCGGTGTTTCATCATATATTGACACTTATCCCAATTCTTACTGGTTGTGGATGAATTTTAGCAGAGATTAAGAATGAAAACTATGGGAATTGTTAATTGTGGATGTGGCGATTCCGGCAGAAACATAAGGATTGGAAAAAAGGCTGGTATGAACGTAGGTGGTTGTGGTGTCCAAGAAACAAGGATGGGACAGAATATTCATGCAGAGTAGATGGAGAATTTCAAGTATTTAGGATTAATTTTAAGCCAGGAAGTAGGGTGCAGAACTGAGGTTGAATGCAGGATAAAAGCAGCTCGGGGTAAAGGAAGCAGGTGGCAGGGAGTGTGGGATAAAAGAATGTCAAATAAATGGATGATCTATTGTATTTTAATGCCCATGTTTCTTAATCATTCGATGCCGAATGATTAAGAAACATGGACATTAAAAGGAATTACAAAATAAACGTAGATATCGAGGTGAATTTTGGTGATTGCGTATGTGAAGGCTGAAAAATGAATACAATAAATTTGAAGTGACAAAGATTTCTGAAAAACCAAGCCGAGACAGATGGTTTGGGCACGAGGTAAGGATGAGATGCTCCTGACAGAAGTAGTTGGAGAAAACGTATTAAGATAACCAACCGACCCCATAGCTTAAAGACAGTGGTGGGGATGTAGTAGTAGTATATAGTAGTGGTAGTAGTAATTGTTGTTGTTGTTGTATTATTAAAATGAGCTAATGAACTTACAGAAATATTTAAAGGGGAAGATCAAACTTGATAGAAAAGGAATGAAGTAAGGAGAAAGTGCAGACAAGAAAGTGGCTATCTGAATGCTGCTGAAAAGATAAACTTAGTACTACAAATCGAATGGAGTAATAGATTTGTGGGCACCCCCCCTCAAAAAAAAAAATGTAAAAGGGAAGAGGAGATGGAACACGATACCGTGGTAGAAGGGCAGGTCTAAAAAGTAAAAAAAAATTATGTAACCTTAGGGAGATACTGGACTGCGAGGCAGGTACTGAAAAAGCAGAAAGATGTAGCAACAGTCTGGGTGAAATGGGTGTTGACAAAGAAAATGGAGAATTTGATGAGGTGTCAAAAGAAAGCGCTAATAGCTATACAGATCCCAATCCCAATGGATTCATTATAATGTAATGGAAATGACGAAGTAGAGATGAGACTTCCAGCAGTTGAAGAATAGGTTGAAATCTAAAAGGTTGAGATTGTTTGGACATGTAAAGAGAAGAGATAGAGAACAGATGGTCAGAAAAGCATCAGGCATGGAAACAGTAAGACGACGACTTGTACAATGGTACAGGAATATCATGAAAACGGGACAGTGACCAGATACAAAAACGTTGCTAAAAATTATGGTATGATGGTGATAACATAGTTCGCACTTAAGTTCCTTGTTGGACGAGTGGTCTTCATGCTTGGCTACCAATCAGGTGGGCCGAAATTCGATCCTCGGCCCGGTCAACGCGGAATCAGAGGAATTTATTTCTGGTGATTGAAATTAATTTATCCTTATAATGTGGTTCGGATCCCACAATAAGCTGTAGGTCCCGCTGCTAGGTGGCCAATTGGTTCCTAGCCACGTAAAAATCCTTCGGGCCAGCCCTAGGAGAGCTGTTAATCAGCTCAGTGGCCTGGTAAAACTAAGATATACATAACATAACTTCGCCACTTAAGACTGTAGAAGGATTAACAGCTGTCCGAGAATCTCAAAGTAATGTCAGAGAAACCTTGGAACCTCATCCATTGTAGATAAAATGGAAAACTCTTTCTCCTTAAGAATGCACACACTCCTCTAATATTATTTAGCGTATGTACTTCATTGTCAAAACACTGAACACCACAAGCACCTTGCTAATGAAACTACAACTTCTTGTTCTTTTGACATCATAAACGTGTTTTAATACAACAACGTGACAGAAATGACGATAATCTTCACAACATAGGGAAACTGAATAGCATGTGAAAGATATTCAATGCTAAACTTTTTTCTGGTCATGACAAATTGATCTTGACAGGCAACGCTTCAGCCTGTTCCTTTCTACTATCAAAGATCAGCCAGTCACACACCATGGATTATCCACTCACTTCTCGAAACTTCTCTCTCTAAAAGCAATAACAGTAAGAATTTTATTTTCTAAATTTGTGGTCACATGAAAGGGTTTCATTTTCAACATTTTTTAAAGTTATGGTTGCCAGAGGTCACTAGCAACAAATATTTAACATCTGAGCAAACATGTCTTCTATCTTCGCAAACTAAAATTTTAGTCAAATCATACTGAGGTAAGCAAAGGAGTTTCTCTTCAAGTGAGTCGGTACTTAATAAGCCGTTTTAATCTTTTGAACTTTAATGCATGTACCACCATCCACTGAAGTTGAAGAAGAATTTAAACCCAAAAAGTGTTTATAACCAAAAGCCACAAATCTAATGTATCATGCCAGGATATTAAGAGGATACAAGGCTAAAGCTATACAGTAATTGCATCAAATATATAAATTCAACAATATCACAGCTAGGAATCAAGGTTATGAGTGAGGATCTTACCTCGGTATAATGATCTTGTTTCAAGCATCAACACTTGTCCAACGATGTGAACTTCTTATGGTATATTCTTCAGAGGAGAGAGTGATTCCCGGTCGATGGTCACAAACTGAAAATAAGAACATAAATTAACGTTCTTAAACTTTTGATTATACCTAAATCTAGTAATTAACATGTAATCAATATAATTATATCTGTAGTAAAAGTTATGTACAAAGAGGAAGAGAGCGATTCATATTATCAATATATAAAGGTATGTGTAGAGAGAGAGAGAGAGAGAGAGAGAGAGAGAGAGAGAGAAAAAAAATTTATACTTTTGTAGAAGAGGATGTACAGCGAAAGAAGAGAGACGAATCTGTCAAGTTTTAAAGTTAAGCATCGACTTTCTCTAATAATTAGCTAAAGAACATTTGAGGTAAAACTGAAATGATAAAAGTGTACTTTCCCAAGAATGCTGGCCGATAAATTCTATACCTTCCTCCTAGCTTTCTCACGAGTAATCTATCTCACTGTTGATTTGATTCTAGCATTTACTTTTCAAAACATGCGAAGGAAAACGTACTTGATTGCCGATAACTACTTGAATATTACTATATTTCATTAGGAAAATCTTGACTCCCTCGTTGACCTGAGCAATGAACAATGAATGATGTAACCGGGTTTAGTTTTCTATTATGTTCAACAGCCTTCTCATTCCACTTACCTTCTCGATGGAAAACAGTCCATTTGCTTACCTTTTCGATGGGAAATATTGGCTAGCCAGTTGCTCCGAGGAAAAGTTCTTTAAATGCAATTAGACGGGAGTCTCATTTTTTATGACGACTACCTCAGTCTTGTAACAAACTCCGTGCTTCATGCTCATTACCTTACCAAAACATTAACATATCTTTAGGATATGGTCCAGTTTTCACTTGCTAAGGAAATGAACCTTTTCTTCCTGTAAATGCTCTAAATTACACGAGATAATTACAAAATATACCGCGCAACATGTGTCTTTTTATCTGAAAGAGAAAAATTAACATGATTATACTGCTTTACATTTCTTAACGATAATTGTCAATATACCATCTCACGTTGCTTGAAAAACCAATACATACTGCTTTACATTTAGTAAGAATAATTATGCAAACATATCACGGCTACTTATAATAAACGTGGCCCCAGCAGTAAAAAATCAAAGTGCAAACTACTATGAACTGGAAAATTAGTTATCAAAATTAAATTATTTCAAAACTTTGGATCCTCCTACACATTAAGCGCATTTGCAAATGAAAGGGAAAATTTATTTAAATTTCCGTCTTCATCACAGCTCCGACACTGACATGCCTCTCCTGTCACCGTTGTCCCCCGGGAGATGTAACGCTAAATTACACCAGAAAGCGGCCCCTTAAATTTCATGCAAAGGCAACAGATCAAAAAGTGTACACGAATAATCACCGGTTTTGCTAATGTAGTTTTTTCCCCAAATAGTGGTAAAAAAACATTAAAATCAATAGTAAAACCAAACTGCTTTAAGCTTGCTGGACTTAGTCACATGAACTGAGTGATGTTGAACAACGCCGTGGGAGGTTAGAGGCTGACAATCGAAAAGGGAAGCAACTTGACTAAGCTTATCTAGGTTAAGATTATATAATATAGTTAAAATACATGATAAAATTCATCAAGAATTCCATAATTAGGTATTCAAGTGGAAAATAGTTTTAAATCAACAGCGCAACATAACAGGTACCAAAATACTCGTGTTCCACCTTTCTTATATTCTTGTGGTCACAAACTTAAATTATGCTTAGCCACGATACTAACGTAAATGTTTAGACGACCTGAGGGGATGAGAATTGGGCAGGGATATATATATATATATATATATATATAATATATAATATATATATATATAATATATATATACATATATGATATATATTTTTTTTTTTTTTTTTTTTGTCGAGAATCCTCCGAGGTCTCCCTCGTATCTGCTGAGGAGAGGCAGAAATGACAGATTGTATATATAAAAAAAAACCTTGTATCTTCTGAGGCGAGGCAGACATGACGGATTGTATAAAAAAAAGAAGGGGGGAGGGACTATTGACGTAGCCAGTCGTGTTCATTCCTTATAGTAGGCTTCAATCGCCAAAACCATCAGCAACCATTTGGAATTAACTATTCGTAAAGTCCTACGCAGAATCCTAAAGCATTAAATAAAAATAAACTAACCTGGAAAAACTACGAGAGCTTTTAGTTTCTTTACGGAAGCAGAATAAACACATCACACTCGGCACAAGTTTCTCCTCGATTCAGGAAATGGGAAGCCAAAGGCGAGAGTTCTAGGAGGTTGCTCTGGAAAAAGGAAAGGATATTACGACACTTACAAAGGAGATCTTTAGGAGACAACATAAGACGATAGTTTTTAATAGTTAGTGCATTTTCACTTTTCATGCACTCATAAATATCAAGCCTTTTATTTTTACACAAGTTGAGGTGTGTGGGGTGTGGGGGGGGGGGGGGGGGGTGGTGGGGGGGGGGGGGGGGGGGGGTTGGAGTTGTAAGATGTAAGACGAATGAAAAACTTCTATAATGTCAACCATTTGATTATATCACTTATTTTAAATATTATACACAGTCAGTCCACACAAAAATGTTGAAGCTGAGCTATCCTTACGAAAGTTTCAAGTAAAGGTGTTTCTACAAATCAGGTTAAACCCGTCAAGCAGTTATTTGGCTTTTAAAATTTAAGAATAAAGGCGCAACCACTATAATATAGTCCTACTAACTCCTGCACCGGGTATGCAAAAGCTTGGAAGCGTTAAAAATATGACAGCTAATGAGACACTCCAGACAAATTAGGTCCTTTAGTATTACTAATAATGAAATTTTTAATCACCAGACTGCTGTCCGTACAGTAAAGATTTTTATTCATACTAGGAAAAAGTCCAGAAAAACGAGTGGATTCCATCACCTGAGACTTGCACGTCAGGAAAAACTTACCTTCATTACAGACCTGATGGTCAGGAACTACATTATGAAAACGGGCTCCACTGGATCGATTAAATGTAAGCCAACTCGAGGACCTCCAAAAATATATATATGGACACTTGTGCCTTCACACTACTACATAAATCACTCTGTTCGCCCTCCATGAAATGCTATCACTCCTCAAATCTTCCTCGGACAAGAGGTACTACTTCCTAAATCACTCAAATCTTCGACCTTCCACTTCCAAGATAAATTACTAACATCCAAGACAGCTAAGATTTCTCTGCTGGAAACATTCGGCCATCAAACCATTTTTGTGGACATCGTCAGGAAGTACAACAGGACCTCCAATGGCTTTGGCGCACCACTATTTCCAAATTGCTTGACAACTCGACGAGAAACTCAGTAAGGTGCAAACTATCAAGTTCATATATCGCAGCCCTACGGAAAGATCAATACTAAAATCAGTGTAAAAATTTATAAAAAGTTTTTAAAACTTTAGGAAATTTACATTTAGTTCGGAATTACATAATACTTATGACAAGGGAAGTTGACACACACGCTCTCTCTCTCTCTCTCTCTCTCTCTCTCTCTCTCTCTCTCTCTCTCTCTCTCATCAGAATATTCATTCACGTTTATTTCTTGATGTCCTCCTTTCTGCCTTCAATAAGTCAATCTGGGACCACAATTTATTTGTGAATTACAGTAAATTTCTTAAGAAATTTTTCTTTACTTCGACAACTTGTTCCTACCTCGATAAGTCTTGCATTACTTCTTAAATATCTTACAGCAGATTTCCCCATATCTCGAGTGCTGAGGGCAACTTACTGAATGGCTAAACGTGCAACGACATTTGATCGTGCATTCAGTTAGGGCTTTCATAAGTGGCCGATGAATACAGGCTCTTTGCTTCTAACTATGGCTGATCCTCCTTCGCTTATACTAGGAACTAATACCTATAACCCGATTTCTAAGTGATAGACTAGCCTACGGTTGTTTAAAAATGCTCACACGCTGTTTTGAAAGGTTTTTATTGCAGAGGGAAGGTCGAAAATACGACAAATGGAACTCGAAAAAAAGTTGATCCTATCTGTGTCACCTGCACTGGGTGAACGGTCATGAGAACTACCACTATTTCATGCACTAAGAGGAAGGTACTTATGCAATTAGAATTTCCCATTCCTTGATGGATAGTCGGTTTGGCTCATACTTCCTCAAAAAAAAAGAAAAACAAGTCGAACATTTCAACTACTCATTGGAAAGAGCATGGAAATATTAAAGGTCAAACCATGACAACTTTCCTTCCAACAATTTGAATTTCGTTACAGATATCTAAACAACATAACATTCAAATATGAAGACTTGACAGGAAGACTAATTTTTTCTTATTATTATTCTGCATGAGTGTTGAAACTGCAGGATTGAGGAGTAAGGTGGTCGCTCTTATCCTCCCTAAAATCATTTGTATCCTCCCAGAAACTCAAGTATTTAGAGACAATCAAATATCTTTACCAACAGCTGTACAAAACGGCAAACTTTATAATGCAAAACCCACCGAAAAGGGATAGATATTCTTGCGGAGCTCTCTTTCCACCACTTCCTCTGGCAAAGGCTCCCATGAATCTCATATGCAGCCAACACATGCGTGCGGGAATTTACGACATGGGTGGCAATATTGGGCCATGAGGAGGGAGACGAAAGACCTGTTCAACCTACACATCAGTGACCAACAATGTTCTCCGGTTTTATATTTCATACGTGATCTTTGTGTCTCGTATAACGTATCTTTTATCTATCTGACTTATAATTTGTAGCAAACTGGCAATATGGTACATACTTATTCCTCTCTCTTAGTGAGGGAAAGGGGAAAAAAGGTTTAATTGGCCAATGTTTTTGGTAAATTTTCATCATCAAATAAAGTGGGTAGGCCAAATCCTATATCAAGCTAAGGATGAACGTTAGAAACGAAGAAAAACTACCTAATTAAGGATTTGACGCAATCGTACCGGCTTAGGGCGATAAGTAAAAAGAAGATACTATCAGATGGAAGGAAATCATTATTTGCCTACAGTATGAATTTATCTCTAAAAGGATATTGTTGTTTAACTTATGAGTAGCTGAAGGCGATGTTTAAAGGAAAATCAGACGATGCTTACTCAACTAATCGAAGATAGTGAGAGCTATTCAAACTAATCAAGATGGATGTTGGCGAGAACAGCTCGGATCAGTCCTTTATGAATTAAAAAGGGACGCAGTTAATAATCTTTTAAAATGTACATAAAGGAATATCATAACCAATGTATATGTATACGCCAGATCACCATTTTTCTTACAATAAACTGGCTTGGCCTACAGCGTTGCCAGATACACGATTATGACTAACTTTAACCTTAAATCAAATCAAAACTACTAAGGCTATAGGGCTGCAATTTGTTATGTTTGATGATTGGAGGGTGGATGTTCAACGTACCAATTTGCAGCTTTCTTGCCTCAGTAGTCTGTAAGTTCTGAGTTCGGACGGACAGACAAACCATCTCAATAGTTTTCTTTCACAGAAAACTAAAAATGAACTTCAAAACAGTTCTCGCTATTGCTTTGATATACAGAAGCAAGTTTTGGTTGGCGAATTATTGGAAAAATATTCTTAACGCAATTTTGATCTTTATAATGCAAGTCATTAAGTTAACAGCTGCATCAATGTCTCCTATGTCTGTTCACCTCAGATCATTCCTACGAACGGTTTCTCTTGATGCTCAAAATATACCAATTTTAGCAAAAATAAGCACAAGACGTTTTGGAAGCATTTGCAGTTATGAAGTAGAATATGAACCACATTAACAAATAATAATAAATTAAAGGAAACGTGAGGAAGGCTAAAGAGTAGAAAAAATAAAAACGACTTTATAAAGAAATGCCCTGGAAAAAATGTCCAAAATTAAGTGTAAGTATAAAGGAAATAAACAAAGAACAGGAATTATTCAATCAATGTGGAGATAGGTTTTCCTGTTTGCTTTCGTTCAGAGGAAAGCACATTTCATTCGTAAATTGCCTCTCGCTTCAAGTTGAATAAGTCAGTAGTTTAAGACAAAGAGGGGTTTTTACTCGACATTTTTCCGAGTAGTAATTGCCTCTGTGAAGTTTTTGAAAACCTGATTGCAGACTGCTCCCGTTATGGACAAAAAGGCTAAATATTTTTCTTTAAACTGTAAGGTAACAAATCAACAGCAGGCGCAACATAAAAAGTTCTCTATGCTGGAAATAACAATTTCGACGCATTTAAATCGTTGGAGAGAAACTGCCGACAAGCAGTTTTATTTGGAATCATACAGAAACATACCACATGGTAATATCATGAAATTAAAATGGAATTGCTTGCATCAATTGTAACAAGTAACTTCTCACAAATTTGATGCACTTGCAGATATTAAAAGATAATACTGGCAAGCTCCAACGTTTTAGAAACAAAGAGAGTAAGAGGCCGTATTACACAACATGCAGAAACGGTATGCCTCAAGTCCTATTACTTCTTCAAGGAACTCGAAAAGAACCCACAAAACCAAACAAAACACAAGAACAGTAACAACCACAACGACAACTACACTTTTACAAACGACAACAGCAACAGTAATAATAAACATATACCTGCGCTGTAAGAGTATGCCAGATATATCTTTCTTTGCCATGCATTTCGACAAAGAAAGAACTGCCAGTTTCAATCAATAAGACTGAGTAGCTGCTGTGCCAGAAAGAGGAAATGAAAACGAGAGATAAGAAGGTGAGGTAGGAGAAGGGGGTGGGGGTTGGGTAGGGATGGGGTGAGGAAGGACTGAAGGCTCAGTGAGACGTTCCGTTGAAAAAATTCAGCTGCATTCAGGGAGGAATCGGGGACGTCACTCATGCGTATTCGAGATCTTGCACAAGAGCCAAATGAAAAAGTCTCGGACACAAAAGAGCTTCTATGAAACTTATCTCTCAATGGAAACGTCAAGAGATAATCCATGAAGATCTGCATCCATTGAATGTCTAAAGCTGGTGGAGATTGATGGTCTTATTGTTGCCATTTGGGCTTAAAGAGGGTAATTTTTCTCTGCTTGCTAATGGCGGTTTGTCTTATGAAGAGTACCAAATACTTAGTTATCTGGGTGCGGTTTTAATTTCTCAGTTATTCATCGATTGCTCAGCTTACGTTGTTGTCAAGATGATTGTTTTATGTAGTTGTAAATAATTATTGAGCATATATATATATATATATATATATATATATATATATATTATATATATATATATATATAAATATGTATACCTACACACACAACACACACACACACACACACAGAGTATATATATATATATATATATATATATATATATATATATATATATATATATATATATATATATATATATATATAACTCTGAAAAGTAACTTCTATACATCTCATAACACGAGGGATATACGTACATACCTACTTAAAAATTCCTCTGACCTATAAGCATTGTTAACTAGGACTCTAAGTAGCTGTCATACCATAAAACAACCACATATACGAGTTCACGTCATTCGAGTCGTGAATGAGATGAAAAGGAAACTAAAATATAGAATCAAAGAAAACGAGGATGAAAAGAGCTCTTAGTAAAATAAACAATAGTGTTCAGCAGCTGGTCCAGTTCATAACAAGCACCTTCACCTCATTGGTTCATAGTTGGTCCCAGATGACCTCTCTATGTTGAAGGTCATTCCGTTGCTGCGACTCCACTGCACTCGGGTGCAACATTAACGTAGATGGTTCATTCCATTAACCTCTAACAGCTGGGGTCGTTGTGCAACAAACTACTTTTATCTTTGTCTCCTTTCCGTGGCCGGAGGTGCTAATGGAGTCTTATATTCTTCGTGTTAAAATGGGCGTGTTGGGTTTAGTGCAACGTTTCTCTACGAGAATTTTGCCATGGTCATAATTAAATTCCTTCAGACGAGGCGGGGATCTCTCGTGAATCAGATTTTGTTTCTCATATTGATGAGTTACGTTTATGCCGGAATATAGTCATAATGGGGTAGATTAAAATTGCTTATTTTTTTATCTATTTATTCATTTATGTATTTGCTCCCGGGCCGATGGCAATAAGAAATAAATAAGAGTTATTCACAGATTTTCGTTTGGAAGGTTTGATGTTATTTAAAATGATCAAATATTGTCTTTGGAAATTGATGTCATTAAGTCATTAAAGTAATAGTGGAGCTTTCAATACGTTCCATTAATTTCTTTGACTTCCGCGGGACAGTTCCCATTTTATTGCTTACATGTCTACGTAAGAAAAAAAAGTACTGATATTCATATATGTTAACCATAAAGAGACGAAAAAATGACACACACATACACACACACATATATTATATATATATATATATATATATATATATATATATATATATATATATATATATATATATATATATATATATGTATACATATAGTAGATAAGATTATAATATATAATATATATTATATATATATAATTAAATATATATATTATATAATATATAAATATAGGTTATAAATATATATATATATTATTATTATATTATATAATTTAATATATATATATAGATAATAATTATATATAATATATATAATATTATATATATATATATATAAATAATATATAATATCTAATATTATAGATATAATATAGATGACTGGTAAAAAAGTGGTTCTGTAACAACAGAATTCCATCTAATAAAAGGAGCCCATAAAAACACCAAAATGTGAGAGGAAAAGTACTATATTTTTCAGAGACTGCCTGTCTCTCTCTTCAGGTATATGAATGAGAAAAGTTACAGAAAAGGTGGATTTATACCAAGAGATTCGTCCACAAGTAAGCCAATTTAGGTCACCCCCCGCTGATAATCTTGCCTTTAATCTTCTTAAGCGTTGGTTGAATGAACACTGCGTCGACGATGTCCGATGTCCAATTCCCTTTTGAGATGTTCATTACCTGCTTCTCTTTTATTAAGGCCGATTCCATCATTTGACTCTTGTACCGGCAGTTGCTGCTATAAATTACACGTGACATATTCCAGTTTATTCTATGGTTATGTTCATTTATATGATTGAAAATAGCCGAGTTCTGTTGTCCATACCTAACTGACCGTTTGTGTTGTATTAATCTCTGGGGAAGTGATTTACCTGTAAATTCGATGTAAGATTGGTCACAGTCCTGGCATGGTATCTCATATACCCCAGAGTCTTTGGGCGGTGTCTTTTGTTGGACGTTAATCAGGGATTTGGCTAAGGTATTTGGGTAGGTAGAAATGCAAAAGGGTTGGATTTCCCAAGGGTGTGAGTTACTCTCTTAATCGTCTCCAGGTGGGGAATTTTTATTTTATTGTTGGGTGTGTCTCTGGTCTTGTCTTTAGGGGGTCGGTAGAAAATTACGTTTGCTTTTTGAATTGCTTTCTCAATTATATGGTCAGGATACTTTAAAGAATGAAGTTGCTTGCGAATTAGTTCAAATTCTTTTTCCAGGAAATCTGGGGAACAAATTCGTAAGGCTCTTAAGAATAGGTTGCTAGCTAGACCTATCTTGATAGTATTGTCATGATAGCTAAAGTAGTGGAATATATGAAAGTGAGAACGTTGGTTTTCTGTATATGGTAAATTTGTATTCTGTCGTGTCTCTGATTATTAAAACATCAAGAAAAGGAATTTTGTTGTCTGTTTCCCATTCAACTTTAAATTTGAGTGCTGGGCACTAATGCGTTTAATTTTGAGAGGAATTCATTAAAATTACCCCACTTATTATCCAAAATGTTAGTATGTCATCCACGTATCTCATCCACAGCATGTTTTTGGTTTTATTGCATTTATTACTGTAGTTTCAAGTATTCCATGTACAGATTGGCTAAAATAGGACTTAAAGGACTACCCATACTACACCCGAATTTTTGCTTGTAGAATGATTCCCCGAATGCAAAATACGTTATTAGATGCACATAATTCAACTAACTTTATTATTTTGTCAAGTGCCAAAGGGAAATGATCTGAATAGGGGGATAATTTTCTCTTAAAAACTGAAGAACGTCCTGTACTGGTACTTTTGTGAATAGGGAGTCTACGTCAAGGCTTAAAAGTTTTATGTTGTGAAGTGGTATATGTGCTTCTCTGAATTTGTGACAAAAGTCTTCCGAATGTTTGATGTGACTCGGGAGAAAAAGTGCCTAAAAAAGGAGAAAGGAGGCCAGCTAACCATTTAGAAATTTTGTAATTGAAAGCTCCGGCGCATGAAACGATGGGTCTGAATGGAAGATTGTCTTTGTGAGTTTTGGGAAGACCATAAAAGTAGGGTAATTTAGGATTAATTACTTTAAATTTCTCTAATAGTTCAATACTCTTTTTGTCTTGGCCAATAATCTTACTTTCCGAAAAAATTCTGTGGACGTTCTGAAGGGATTTTTCGTCAGTTTTTTCGTAAAGTATTTGTGTCGCTAAGGAGCTGGTTTGATTTTGTCGAGGTAGAAGTCTTTTGTCCATTATTACAATTTTTGCCGTCTTGTCGGATCTACTTATTATAACATCTACTTTTTTAGCGAGTGGATGGCTATCATGAATCTGCGGTGGGGAACAGGATATTTCTTATGAAGGTCAGTTAAAGCATTTAGTAACACTCCTTTTAAACATATCTCTTCACGGCTGTAGTTTTTGTCAGATATGAATTTATCAAAAGCCACTATGAAGTCTCAGGTTGTTTTTGCGGTCTGGCATTAGGGCAAAGGATAAGCCTAAATTTAAAACTAAATGTTGATTTACAGTAAGGGGGGTGTTGGATAAGTTTAAAACTTTGTCTTGTTGTTCAAGATTATTCCATGCGCTATTATCTATTAGGTTGTTTAAATTGCGTAAAAGTCTGTTGGAATGAGTCACGCCTATTATAGGCAGCAATGTCGGAACAGAATGAAATCAGATACCTGTATACTGGTCCGTAGTGAGGAGGCGAAGATTAGATTGAGTTCCATATATCACTCAGCGTAGCACGAAGATGTCGTTTCTCGTATTGTGATTCTTTCTTCCAGGAAAATCTTGTGTGATAGAGGGAAGGGGTTTGATTGCAGAGTCCATCTCCCGAATCCGTACATTTTGGAAGTACTTGTTCTTTGAGGCATTCTTCCAAAAAGTGTTTTTTGTTTTTCAGCCGGTGTAGTCTGTTCAGTTCTTTTTCAAACTTGCGGAAAACTGGCTTGACTTCTGGAAGTGAGTGAAGAATAAACTGGAATATGTCACGTGTAATTTAAGCAGCAACTGCCGGTACAAGAGTCAAATGATGGAATCGGCCTTAATAAAAAGAGAAGTAGGTAATGAACATATCAAAAGGGAATTGGACATCGGACATCGTCGACGCAGTGTTCATTCAACCAACGCTTAAGAAGATTAAAGGAAGATTATCAGCGGGGGGGTGACCTAAATTGGCTTACTTCGTGGACGAATCTCTTGTATAAATACCACCTTTTCTGTAAACTTTTCTCATTCATATACCTGAAGAGAGAGACAGCAGTCTCTGAAATATAGTACTTTTCTCTCTACATTTTGGTGTTTTTATGGGCTCCTTTTATTAGATGGAATTCTGTTGTTACAGAACACTTTTACCAGTCATTGTCAACCCATTATGGAATTCAAACCGCCCCCTTTCCACGATTCTTCACTCACTTCCAGAAGTCAAGCCAGTTTTTTCCGCAAATTTGAAAAAGAACTGAACAGACTACACCGGCCGGACTGAAAAACCAAAAACACTTTTTGGAAGAATGCCTCAAAGAACAAGTACTTCCAAAAATGTACGGATTCGGGAGATGACTCTGCAATCAAACCCTTCCCTCTTTCACACAAGATTTTCCTGGAAGAAAGAATCACCATACGAGAAACGACATCTTCGTGCTACGCAGAGTGATATATGGAACTCAATCTAATCTTCGCCTCCTCACTACGGACCACGTATACAGGTATCTGATTTCATTCTGTTCCGACATTGCTGCCTATAATAGCGTGACTCATTCCAACAGACTACGCAAGTTAAACAACCTAATAGAATAATAGCGCATGGAATAATCTTGAACAACAAGACAAAGTTTAAACTTATCCAACACCCCCCTTACTGTAAATCAACATTTAGTTTTAAATTTATGGCTTATCCTTTGCCCTAATGCCAGACCGCAAAAACAATCTAGACTTCATAGTGGCTTTTGATAAATTCATATCTGACAAAAACTACAGCCGTGAAGAGATAAGTTTAAAAGGAGTGTTACTAAATGCTTTAACTGACCTTCATAAGAAATATCCTGTTCCGCAGATTCATGATAGCCATCCACTCGCTAAAAAAGTTAGTATATAATAAGTAGATCCGACAAAGACGGCAAAATTGTAATAATGGACAAAGACTTCTACCTCGACAAAATCAACCAGCTCCTTAGCGACACAAATACTTACGAAAAAAAAAACTGACGAAAAATCCCTCAGAACTTTCTTTCCCACAGAATTTTTTCGGAAAGTAAGATTAATTGGCCAAGACAAAAAGAGTATTGAACTATTAGAGAAATTTAAAGTAATAATCCTAAATTACCCTACTTTTATGGTCTTCCCAAAACTCACAAAGACAATCTTCCATTCAGACCCATCGTTTCATGCGCCGGAGCTTTCAATTACAAAATTTCTAAATGGTTAGCTGGCCTCCTTTCCTCCTTTTTTAGGCACTTTTTCTCCCAGTCACATCAAACATTCGGAAGACTTTTGTCACAAATTCAGAGAGCAGCATATACACTTCACAACATAAAACTTTTTAAGCTTGACGTAGACTCCCTATTCACAAAAGTACCAGTACAGGACGTTTCTTCAGTTTTAAGAGAAAATTTATCCCCTATTCAGATCATTTCCCTTTGGCACAAAAATTTGACAAAATAATAAGTTAGTTGAATTATGTGCATCTAATAACGTATTTTCTTCGGGGAAATCATTCTACAAGCAAAAATTCGGGTGTAGTAATGGGTAGTCCTTTAAGTCCTATTTTAGCCAATCTGTACATGGAATACTTTGAAACTACAGTAATAAATGCAATAAAACCCAAAAACATGCTGTGGATGAGATACGTGGATGACATACTAACTTATTTTGGGATAATAAGTGGGGTAAGGTTTTAATGAATTCCTCTCAAAATTAAACGCATTAGTGCCCAGCATCAAATTTAAAGTTGAATGGGAAACAGACAACAAAATTCCTTTCTTGATGTTTTAATAATCAGAGACACGACAGAATACAAATTTACCATATACAGAAAACCAACGTTCTCACTTTCATATATTCACTACTTTAGCTATCATGACAATACTATCAAGATAGGTCTAGCTAGCAACCTATTCTTAAGAGCCTTACGAATTTGTTCCCCAGAATTTCCTGGAAAAAGAATTTGAACTAATTCGCAAGCAACTTTCATCTTTTAAAGTATACCTGACCATATAATGAGAAAGCAACTTCAAAAAAGCAAACGTAATTTTCTACCGACCCCTCCCCCTAAAGACAAAGACAAGACCAGAGACACACCCAACAATAAAATTCCCCACCTGGAGACGATTAAGAGAGTAACTCACACCCTTGGGAAATCCAACCCTTTTGCATTTACCTACCCAAATACCTTAGCCAAATCCCTGATTAAACGTCCAACAAAAGACACCGCCCAAAGACTCTGGGGTATATGAGATCCCATGCCAGGACTGTGACCAATCTTACATCGGATTTACAGGTAAATCACCTTCCCCAGAGATTAATTACAACACAAACGTCAGTTTAGGTATGGACAACAGAACTCGGCTATTTTCAATCATATAAAATGAACATAACCATAGAATAAACTGGAATATGTCACGTGTAATTTATTAGCAGCAACTGCCGGTACAAGAGTCAAATGATGGAATCGGCCCCCTTAATAAAAGAGAAGCAGGTAATGAACATCTCAAAAGGGAATTGGACATCGGACATCCGTCGACGCAGTGTTCATTCAACCAACGCTTAAGAAGATTAAAGGAAGATTTATCAGCGGGGGTGACCTAAATTGGCTTTACTTGTGGACGAATCTCTTGGTATAAATACCACCTTTTCTGTAAAACTTTTCTCATTCATATACCTGAAAGAGAGACAGCAGTCTCTGAAATATAGTACTTTTCTCTCTACTTTTTGGTGTTTTTATGCGCTCCTTTTATTAGATATATATAATATATATATATATATATATATATATATATATATATACATATATATATATATATATATATATATATATATATATATGTATACATATATATATATATATATATATATATATATATATAGGTATGTGTAAATATATATAATATATATATATATATCTATATATATATATATATATATATATATATATATATATACATATATATATATATAGATATATATATATATATATATATATATATATATATATATATATATATATATATATATATATTATATATATATATATACACACACACACACACACACATATATATATACATATATATATTATATATATATATATATATATATATATATATATATACATATATATATGGCACGACAGCTACTTCCCAGTTAAGAAAATCTTTAGGAAAGTGTTTTGGTACTCGGAATCAATACGTTTGCTATTACTATACTTATTTTTTTTTCTTAAGGAAGACTTGCCATAAGTTGTAAAATGTTCCATGAGTTTAATAAAAAAAAAAACAAACACTGAGATTCGTTTCTTAACTTTTCACTGCAACATCTTGTACGACCTTTTTTTAATATAGTTCTGCATTATGTAAAAAATGACCCATCAAAATGTGATACACAGTTTTGATATAGATATATTCGTGCAATACCGATCCAGTAAAATGTAACAGATGTGGATACTTACAAATCCATTTAGGTAAATATAATAAAAATAAAACTGATGTCACCATAACTATCACGTGAGGTGTAAACAAGTGCCTATGTAAGTATTTCTGTTATATCATTATAATATTCTCTTCATAGCTTGGAAAATTTTATATTCACATGTTTAAGATGGTGAAGGTTTTGAAAATAATGAACTTTTGGTAGCATATCAATAAGTATTGCAACAGAGATCTTCGTGGTATGGCTATTCTTCTGTCTTTATAGATCCTTACAGAACTGTCTAGAATGTATCGTTGTGAAAGTGGTTCTGTCACAAGAAGAAAAGGACAGGTAAATGAAATCAATTTTACCCTACACACAACATTTCAAAACAGAGAGAAGATAACTATTGTACAAATGCGCTTGTTAGCAAAGATTCCATTGATGTGATTATCATTAAAAGGGCATTGGCCACACAAAACTTAAAATTCACCTTGGATCCTTGGTGCTCTAAAATTCTTAGGCTCATGACAGAAAAAATCTGTAATCATCCTTGTTTCATGCAGACACCGATCTAGAAGAGAGACACCTTACCTTACGTACCTTACATCTTGTTCGGGTTGCCCCAGGTCCCTCAGTGTGAGGCACCTCTAATGTCTACCAGAGAATTGCTATTGCATCTTCCGGTATATTTTGTATCTTCCAATCTTGGATGGTCTGGGATGCAGCTTAGATATTTGTCGAGCTTATTCTTAAACACATCTACGCTCACTCCTCAGATGAGCTGGCAACGCCTTGAATAGACGCTGCATTGACGATGCTAGTGGAATAATGTCCAATGTGCTTTCCTTAGTTTTCCTGGGATAGTTTTGTCCACTATTAATCTACCTCTGCTTGCTCTTTCTGATATCTTTAGCTCCATGATGTTTACAGCAATTCCTTCTATCTAAGAGAGAGAGAGAGAGAGAGAGAGAGAGAGAGAGAGAGAGAGAGAGAGAGAATATCTACATTCTTGATCGATTCCCACAATCACAGTTGAAGAACTTGGTAGCAGAAAGTTCCCCAGACGAGGCAGACTTGAGATGACATTTGCCTTATACACATAAAAATATGATGCATCTGAACGAGACCTGAGGAAAGACCTGAATGCCTGTGTATCCTTTTTAGCGTGTCTTTCTCGCGTATTAGATTCTCATTACACTTCCTTATCCATCTCCTGATGGGCGTTAGGAAGTTTCATCCCTTAAGGAATGATATATTAGTTCTGCTCCTCCGGTGTTTGCCAAATACATAGAAATTTTTGTATAGCTAAGAGTTTATTATTTCTTTATAATGTAAGCATTCCACAAGGCTACATGTACCTATCTATTTATAAGCCGCATATGGAAGTATCATATAATAATGCAATAATAATTAAATGAATCGAAGATGTCTGTCAGTTATGTCAAAAGAAATGTTTTATGAAATTAGAGTTTTTTTGGAAGGCATGATTGTAGTTCGTATTAAATCTTGCTACTTCACCTTTTGGGAATTACCGAAAAGCAGAAGTAATATTAGGAGTCATAATAGTACTTTGTATTAATCAAGCAATATTGAAATAGCTTTGTAATTGCCGTTTATGATAGCAGTGGCACACTACCCGTGGAAGTATGGTCTTAATTAATATACATTAATGTGATAATGTAATTCAGTATGGGTTCTACCATGTCCTTGCATTTTGCTTCGGTTTCTGCCAGAACTTGCATTAGATAGAGCAGTAATCAAATGAGTGGCATCACTACCTTGACAAGGGGAGAGAGAGAGAGAGAGAGAGAGAGAGAGAGAGAGAGAGAGAGAGAGAGAGAGAGAGAGAGAGAATGGCTTTAGTGAATACTTAGTAAGGAAAACGTGCTTCCTGTATAAATTCATGTATAGACTTTGTATTTTGCTATCTGCATATTTGATATTCCCCCCCCCCTCTCTCTCTCTCTCTCTCTCTCTCTCTCTCCTCTCTCTCTCTCTCCTCTTATCGTCTATGTATTTTTCCAGACGCAACTACTTCCGAATATTTCGTTCCCTGAATCGCACAACCAAAGGTAATGAAGATAAATGTGAAGACGTACAAGCCTTCCACCGTCAACGAATGGAAAAGGAGTCTGTATATCATGCAACTGACAGGTGGAAATTTTGGGAAAGTGAATGCAGCTCCCAGGATAAAGTTAAGTGGGGAAAATCTTGATGGCTGGTCGCGTTTTAATTAATAATAATAATTATTATTTTTGACAGACCTTTTCAATATTTTTTTTTTCAATGTTCCTTAGTGACTTTTACCACTTACATTCAGAAATGGGGCTTCTATCACTGTATAAAAATACGTCTGAGAAACTCTTCAACACTGCTCTTATTCCTTTTGTACACTAAATTCTGATATCTAGTCATTTTTATATCTATTTATTCTCCACTTAAAAACAATTTCGTATGTACACTACTGTCTGTACTTTTGCACCCTGAGGTTGTGTCACATAAGAAGAGAGTATACATAATCTTCAGTATCAAAGAACTTTTCATTTTCTCTGGTTAAAATTTTTCTTCAATCTGTTGTTCAATTTAATTAATCTTTTGCTCAGCCTTCTCAATAGTTTTGGTCCCTCCCTCTATTGCTATTTATATCTCTTATATTTGTTAGGAATTGCTATATTTATTTTCTTGAAATGAAAGCTTTTAAACATTAGAAAAATCCGAAATCCTGATCTTGTGCATTGCTGAAAAAAATTGCTTAAAAATATATATAGCTTGCTCTCATAACGATAAACGCTACTCTATGGGACCTCATTCCCCACTTGACAATTCTTTCAGAATTCCAGTTCTACAGTCAATCAAGGTTTTTGTCCTACATTGTATTATAGTTAACAATATAACATATTTTAATGAAATACCCAAAAGGCAAATCGTTTAATTTCTGGTGACAGAAATTCAACTTGATCCTCTCATATTGAACGTTCATGTCAATAATTTTTTTAGACGAATTCAAGTGAAAAGTTTCAGAAATCAATTTATAACTATTAAAAAATTCTTTATAGTCAGACTTGGTCTGAGTTTGGTTAAAACCGACGGTATTATATATGAATTCAACTGCTTCCATTTAATTATTCTATATATTACAACAGTGATTGTTTTCGATGTCACAATTTGAATGAATAAGAGATGATAATGCCGAAAAGAATTTACAATAATATCCTAATTTACAGAATCATGAAAATTAAAATGCGTGCCATTGCTTTTTTCAGAGGAAAATAAATAATTATCTAATCAGTATTGTTAGAAAATATTAGATATTGACCCTTTATTTCCTGCCTTCAAGTTTTTGTTGTTTATAATGTATAAATATGCAAGCCAAAATCTTCATTGCAATCTTATTTGACAAAGTTCAAATGATATAATATTCTGCTACACGCGAAAGTGATCCATTGAAAATGTTCAAAAATAAAGCTATGATCTTATCCTTCCATCTCCATAATTAATGATAGGAAATGTAAATTGACTGATTTAAACTGCTTGCTTTGCTATATAATTAGTGGCATGAAATAATTTACTAAAGATTTATATGTACATATATATGTATATATATATATATATATATATATATATATATATATATATATATATACATATATATCACATATATATATATATATATTATATATATATATATATATATATATATATATATATATATATACATATATATATATATATATATATATATATATATATATATATATATATATACATATATATATATATATATATATATATATATATATATATATACACAGCCCCTGTTTAATATGGTGGTTCTGTTCTTGAGATGCATTGTAAGCCGAAAATCGACGTAAGCCGGAACATCATCGAAAATCGTCAAAAATCCTAAGAAAACCTTACTTTAAAAGGTTTGGGTGTATTAAACACTATGTAAACTGCATTTTTATTGTATTTTTAATTAAAAAACTTCAGATATTGATGAATTTGCCAACCTGGCGTCATATTTCTTCCATCAGATCGGCGTCGCAAGTGATGTAAACCCTGAAACAAAAAAGCGTTATTTAAACCTAGAAAATAATTTTCTGATGAATATAGTTGAAAAGTGTCATAACCTCAGAATGTCGTAAGCCAAGACCGTCGTAAGCCTGGGACTACCTTTATGTATTATCTATATATAGTTATATATATATATATATATATATATATATATATAATATATATATATATATTATATATATAAAATATATATATAGATATATATTATATATATATATATATATATATATATATATATATATATATATATATATATATATTATATATAATATATTATATGTTTGTGTGTGTGTATGTATATATATATATATATTATATATATATATATTATATAATATATATATATATATATATATATATATATATATATATATATATATATATATATATATATATATATATATAGATATATAATGATATATATAGATAGATATAATATATATATATAGATATATATATATATATATATATATATAATATATATATATATATATATATATATATATATATATATATATATATACATATATATATATATATATATATATATATATATATATATATATATATATATATATATATACATATATATATATATATATATATATATATATATATATATATATATATATATATATATATATATATACAGTTTGGTTTTTAAGTAATCCAAAAAGCTTTGAACATATGACAATAACAGTAACAGTATACAAGGAGAAAAATTAATAAAGACTTGAAAAGTTAGGTTTTTTGAGTTTTAGGTCCATTGAGCATAAAACTTTACAAAAACTGATTCACTTTTCTCAAACATTTATGCTGTCCCTATCCTGTTTCTTATTGTCTTGATATTGACTCTTTTGCTTTAATGAACATAGAAGATATATAAAAGTAAACTCTATCAAATAAGGTTCAATATGATATTCATAAAATAACTAGGATTTCTGAGTACGTTTTGCCACTGATAACTTAACAAATATATCGAGAGAGAGCAAGTTAAAATGGTCGACACTCAACACCAAGTATGCAAACAAGCACCTTATGATGAGGCTGAAAATAGTTCTTACCAATACACATAGTAAGGAAAGATTACCATAAACAACACTTCTTATCTGGAAGTTCGAGTCGTTATGATAATGAAACTATTTCGATTCTGATCACTCAATGAATGGATTGAGTAAAATTTTTCTCTAGCCTAGAATTATATTCTATTAAACTATTAAATTTAAGGTGCACCTACGCTGACCTACGAAAAAAGACGTTAATAAGTTCAGTAATTTCAAAGGACATGTTTATGAAAAAATACCATTTTCCTTTTTTTACGGTAACTATATGAAAACCTTTTTCGTACCATACTATCAATAACCTGATGTTCATCAGAGAAAATGACCGAGGATTATAATGAGATCGACATCACTACCTTGAAAATGAGTGCTTCGCAACATTCTGTTCAAGTTTATGGGGTTAATTCGGCTCCCGCTGGTTGCATATCCAGCAACGCCAAATATTTCGGTAGCAGATACCTAACATTTAGACCAAGTTAATGACAATGTAGAGAAAGAGAGAACCTCTCTATTTCCAGCCTCCAAATTTCATAGACGTAATTATCGGTTTACTTGAATTATATTGCCGTGAGTGAAACTAATGTCGTGACCGAATATGAATTTTGGAAAAGTGCGGTAATTGGACCAAATATAGACAGAAAACAATCTAAACTAAAAAAAAAAAAAAATGGTTCACGTGAATCTAAAAGATAGTACGCCATCCTACAAATACCTAACAGGATATAGTTACATGGTGAAGTAAATCCATTTTGCATCTCACCTGATGACCGAAGGGATATGTCATCATCGACTCTTAATCAAACCCAAAAGTCAAAGATTCTAATCCTGGCACTGTAAATGCATGCACACTCATACATCAATAGGTGCAGTGAATTCGAAATACCTAAGGGGTACTTGAAAAAGCCACGAGAGAAGTGCTAAAAAATATTATATATATATATATATATATATATATATATATATATATATATAATATATATTATCTATATCTATCTATCTATATATATATATATATATATATATATACATCAATAATATATATATATATATATATATCATATCTATATACATATATGTATATATGATATAGTATATATATAATATAGATATATATATATATATATATATATATATATATATATATATATTCCAAAAGTTTTCTAGCAAATGTTTACTTGATTAATACAAATCTGAACTGAAACCTTTTCAGAGACCAAAGCTATGAAGAAAATTACCTATTAGTTCCAATCAAAGTTCTTTAAAGAACTAAATAAATCTAAATCCAGTGGAGGTGAATTGGATGAAAACAAGAACAGGGACGAAAAATCTACCAAGGAAAAAGGTAAATGAAGCAGAGGTTGAGTCTCAATGATTCTAGAAAAATAGCGAGGTCTCCAAACAAGTTTTGGTGGACCCTTTCCTATTCTCTTTTGGAAGAGAACGAGTTTCCTTTCCTTCCTTTCAAGACTGCAGTTGAACCGAGTAGTGTTTTTATTTAACTTAAATATAGGTGTTTCTAACAAATACTTGTATAGGAATAACTACCTTTATTATAACATCTTCATCAGAAAGATTGTAATATACATGTTACGTAAAACACTTCGTAACAAAATGAATTATGATCTTTGGAACCACGGCTGCGTTATTGCTGAGATGACCTTAGGCCGTGATACTTAGCAAAGAAGGAAATAAAATCCGCTTCTTCCTAAAAGGTACATTCCTATCTCTCCCAAAATAGGCTCTCATGTTGCCATTCAGTAGTCCAACCTGGGATAAGATTTTCATAAAAATCAATGCATAACTCCTCGTGACTATTAACTAACGAACAAACGAATCGAACCAAAAATATATATTTTTTGCATGGAGAAAGTACATTGGCTTTTAAGTACTGGACGGGATTTCCCAAATACTTAAAAATGTAAATATAAAAATAAATAACACACACTTCATTTACCAAACGATTTGATGTGATTATACGCGTTGAAATTCTTTAGAATTTCAAATCCTGTAATGACACCACTAATAAATTTCTAATATATAAAGATTCTAAAATATTACCGCAGAATTAAACGAGACATTTCCTAATGCGCTCTCCTAATTTTCGATGTTTGAGGTCGATAAATTTTCCTTGAATTTATCTCCTCTCTCAGCCACAGTCAGGTCCACCCTCCACTTGTATTTGCCAATTCACCCGTGTTTTCCAGAATCTAAAAGATCACATACACAGCTGGAGCTCAAGCTTTTACTTCTCTGTAAAAGAAGACTATTGAGATGGCTATTTGTCTATCCGACCGTACTTTTCCGTCTTCCCTCAGATCTTAAAAACTATCGAGGCAGAAGGGTTACAAATTGGTATGCTGATCATCCATCGTCCAATCATCAAACATATCTAATTGCAGCCCTTTAGCCTCAGTAGTTTTTATTTTAATATGTAAATATTTCTTAAAACGAGATCGTCTTGCATTTATTACGTTCATCCTAACATTTTGGAATTCCAATAAATTTTTAGACGTTATTTTGCTCTGTATCACCTGTTCTGTGCAATGCCACTATCCCATTCACTTTTGGAGTTTACTCTTTCTGACCACATCCAGTCCTTAAGTAATTTAATTCCCTTGATTGAATTACACTTAAATGGTCAAGAACTCATTTCAAAGTGTAAAGAAAATAAAAATGGCCCACTGTGTGCGCATGCGTATAATGAGTCTCCCTAATGCACTTGTTTACAGACCAATTACAGGGACGATAGCGTTCCTTAGAATGTGAATACTGGCACTAAGGCCGTTTATCTTTTCTTCACGGCCATTCAGCTATTCTCTACGATCATTCCTAATGTCTGTTAACCCATCAACCTTCGTTAATGTCCTTACTTGGGCCGTTTGATCAGTAGTTTTCTCAGCTTTCAACCGAGATCATTGTCTCCGCTTTTCAAATGGTTCCTAGAAACAAGAGGAATTTAGAGTCTATAAACATGGTAGAGGAGTAGATAAGCGTCGTATCTTCAAGAGTGAACATTATTACTTAAAAATGATTAGGGTTGCGAAATTGTGACATGTTACCATTCCAGATTTCTTCTATTTTCCCTTTATCCCCGAAATCATCTCTCTCTCTCTCTCTCTCTCTCTCTCTCTCTCTAAAATTAGCAGTTTTCCGATGTTTTCTTTATCGCCCTTGTAACATATAATTATGATTCGCTATAATAATATATATATATATATATATATATATATATATATATATATTATATATATGTGTGTGTGTGTGTGTGTGTGTGTGTGTGTGTGTGTGTGTGTATATATATATAGATATATATATCAAAAATTGAATTTGAGCCAAAGTTCATCTCTACATATGTAATCACGGTTGATGTTTCCGTTCATAAAACTTCAGTGCTTGTTTATGCCAACGATCTGTGCATCCAAAGCCTGAGTACAAACTGGAATGCTATTTCTGTCTAAGCATCGATTATACTGCTGATGATGCTGTCCGGATTACTGTAAATATGTCGGCTTTAAACGGATACGGTATAAACGTCATAGAGCGTGTCACACCTCCATGAAAGCAATGAACTGGACACAGGGTATTGTAGTGTGCTTTGGCGCTGTCATCTGAAGTAAATATGCACTAATCTTTTATGTATTAAACAATGCTTACGTTATCAAGTTAAGATACTGATAGGGAAAGCCATTGCTAAATGTATCAGAAATGAAAAATTCTGAAGAGGGCTTGAAAAATAAGTGAAGAAATACGACGCAACGATTGACAAATGTTCTGTCAGAAAGAGGATATCCTTGTCATTAAGGAAGGTAAAGTTGTGTAGTAAATACAATCTGTTGCAATGATCATATTAGGGAGACAAAATAATTTTAAAAATCTAACTTCATACAAGCATTCTCTACTTTTTAATCCATTCTATACCCCATGACTCCATCTTCCTGGTGTCCATTTACTCTCAAACCTTTTCTCATAACAACTTTAATATTTTTCTTCATACAAACTATTTCATACTCAGTTAGTACCTCTCTTGCATTTTTCTGCACTATCCCCCCCCCCCCCCCACCCCCACAAAAAGAAAAAAAAAAATATCTGGCAAAATGAATGATTCCATACTCAGATCACGAACTATGTTCTTTATTATCCACTACTCTGAACTACATCTAGAGTCTTCCATCCGAATTTTCATATCACTCCGACCATGACAGTTTCAAATGAACGAGGAGTAATGACAAACTTGCATCAAACCCACTTTTGGACCAGATCAGTCACCCTCCGAATGATTTCGAGATATAAACCTTCGAGTGAATGAAGATTTTGGTAAGGTAGTATACGGCTAATCGATATCGATGACTTGCAAACATTTAGAATCTAAAATATCAAAATTAAACACCCCCATCACAGTAGAATATATAAGAAATAATAAGCAAAAATCTAGATTATCAATATAAATCATTCATCTTCGCTATTACTTTCTACAAGAGGAAATAGTAACGGGAAATTATAGATTTTTTGTGGTGAATTAATCCATTTGTACTTGAACGTAAAGAAGAAAATATGCAGTTAAGTAACATTATTCACAGAATGCATGTTACGATTAAACCGAACTTCAATAGCATTCTCCGGAGCGAAAAATATGTAAGGAAAAAGTTAGAATTTTTTTGAAGAATAGAAAACAAGAGGTAAAAGAATCAATGGAGAAAACAGAGAGAGATTTTAGATGGAAGAAGAATTAGGAATATGGCTAAGTATTATGTGAGTTCAGTATGCGTTTGTGTACTTGTGCGTAGAGAAGTGGAGATATTTACTAAATATACGCAATTATTGAAGTAAGTGATTAAATTGATACAGTTGAGTAATTTGAATAATATACATATAAAATAATGTTCTGAAATGAAAGGGAAATATAATGACATAATAACCGACACCATAGAATCATAAGGAAAGAGAGTAAAAGCGTAGAGTAAAGACAATCCAAGAACTGGAGCGAGAGGCGACCCAGACACGCAAGAAGGAATCTGCACCCAATTAACTGCATAATACTGTGCGTCGTCAAAACCATAAATATTATCCAGCTAATAACCAACAACCCAAAGACATAACAGTAAGACCGTGAGGATATCTCTCCATGTAATTCCTTCTTCTTATTAATATCATAATTATACTCTTGTTATCAGAACTGTGGTTTTTATCCCATAATGCTGGTATTGTCATTGTAAAAACATAAAACATTATTTGTTAACACAGATAAACGAATATCAACATCGGATTATTCCATGGCATGTAAAAAGAAAAAAATGCGGAGACATGTTTTCTTCAATTGACGCTGAAAATTTTGCAGGCTCTTTGAAAAAAAGAATATATATATATATATATATATATCATATATATATCTATATATATATATATCTATATATATATCTCTATATATATATATATATATATATATATATATATATATATATTCTATCTATATATATATAGATCTATATATATATATATATATATATATATATATATATATATATTTATATATATATATATATATATAATATATATATATATATAGGATATATATCTATATATATATATAATATATATATATATATATATATATATATATATCTATATATATATATATATATATTATAAATATATATATATATATATATATAGATATATATATATACATATATTTAAACAAAACTCTTGTTGAATAATTAAAAGATGCCATATCCTCTATCCTCGCTAAGTAATCTATCAAAGATAAAAAACGATAAGCAAAATAAAATAAAACACTGAATATAAGAATAAATACATATGTCAAACATTCCTGTCGAAAGAATCGTAACTGTGCCGAGTGCTCTGAAGCTGCATTATGACCTCCGTTCTATTCATTGGCATCAAAATCCGCAACGCGTCATGAAAATGGCGTTCCACAGCTTTGTGGCAAAGGAAGGAAACGGGCTCTTTTTACCTGGTATATTGACACCTTGGAGCTTCCAGAGAGCAAGAGTGTTTTCTTCTCTCCACAAGATAAATAAGGAATGCGACGGGATGGATTGGGTTATATCGTTACGGTAAAGAGAGATCAAGTTACTTTTAGGGAAGTGGAAGTTCCAGTATAATATATGGAAATGTCTATGAGGAAGCATGATCCAGTGAAAAATAAAACGTTTTTTCAGTAGAAATCGAAATGCAAGAATTGCGAGCTCCTAAAACGACTTTCGGAATGGATAACTTTGCCACTTGAACCCGTTAAGAGAATTGGAACTGGAGAGAGCTAAACGATAAGGGCTAATTATATAATGATATATTTCAACGCCATTGCCAACGAGAGTTGCTACGTGAAGTCAGACCACTACGAAAGACAGACAGAAAGACAAAGTTCTTATACGTTTCTTAAAGTTGCTTTACAAAAACACCAAAGAAATCTATATAGCAACTTACAACTAAGGTGTTTCAAACAGACAATTTACGATTTGTTCCAAGGTACATAATGCCGATACTTTTCCTTTGACTTTTCCCCCAAACGGTCTACGAAATGACTCGACGGCTGCCCTTTTGAGGCGCTCTTTCAGTCCCGAAGGCAGAAGGCGTAGTCGTGGGATCTTCCTTGCTTGAGCTATTGGCTAATATGTGCTCGGGAGTTCCGAGGAGCGAATATTTTCCGAACACATCAACCCATCACTTATGGCAGCGGTAGGTGAACTATTTACTTAATACATTATGTATCACCAGGAACCACAGTCTCGTATTTAAATTCCTGCGGAAATAAGTAGTCCTTAGTTCCATATTTCTGCTGACACTAACCACACAGATGTTAGAATATGATTTAAAGCCAAAGACCTTTCTCACTGTATCCTTCGAACTCTTCACGTTCCGCTGCATTTAAGAGTATAGTCAGTAGGAATCAGATAACATCATCTAGTTCAAACCACCGACCGTCTGACTGACGTATGAATTCCAAGATAAAAAAGAATTCGGTAATAAAAATATGTAAAAAACAAAAGCGACAGCAACAACATTCCCGCAATATATCATCGGAATGGATACATCTCGATATACAGGCCTGGGGAAAAGGCCATAAAAACAAGGCGCGAGCCGACCTCCAGCTTACCCGCGGTGCGTGCTAAAATCTACGGTTAGATAGAGAGTCGTTTCTCCAACGAAAATTAAAGTAAGTACGCTATATTTTATTAGAAATAATTGCTCTGCACTGTTTAACATCCTCATTATTTATTTTCTTACATTTTCATTCTAATAAAATAAATTATAAATATCTTATCTTAAAATTCCTGTATCTTTTAACTCAATGCGAAACACCTTTTTTCAGACCTTGTTAGGCTTTTCCATAGACCTTTCCAACAGCTCCAACAAGAACAACAACAAGAACCAAGTAGTTTGTAGGCTTCCTCCCCGAGTAAACCAAAAAAGACTGTGGGAGGATGTTACCTTGTGTCAAACCTACGAAAGGTGGTCCGGAGGCTCTTATTGCAAATCAGACTTGATGTCGCCCCTGGATACGAAATCATTAAGACTTCATTCAGGGATAATTAGAAACTGGCCATAACTAATAAATGAATTTATTTATTAAAAAAAAGTACCGTAAGTGCATCAGTATCGTTATGCGTAGATAGGTGAAGTTCAGGTAAAGTTCCTCACATCAGCGTTAACTATATCGTCTTGAACAGGGAGTTCTTCCATCACTATATCGATATCAGATAAGAAATAAAAAAAAAAAAAAAAAAAAAAACGAAAAGATGGTTTGTTTAAAAAAAAAATAGAAATTAAATGAAAGTACAATTATCGGCAAATTTTAATGAGAGAGAGAGAGAGAGAGAGAGAGAGAGAGAGAGAGAGAGAGACTGGATATTGTCCGGCGTCGTGATTAAGAGGGGTGAGAGAGCAATTCTTGGATATAACAATAATAAAGGAGTTAACAGTAACAAGTACAAACGACATTTCTTTCGTGTCTCTCGCACAACAAGACCAATGAAGACAAAGAAATAATATAATAAAGAACAGAAAGCTGGGCATTGGGCAAAAAAAAAAAAAAAAAAAGCTCATATTGTCCAGACTGATAAATTACTTTCAGAGACGTAACACTGCTTGGATTAAAAGGCCTTTAAATGCCACTGGTAGCCGTATATTACAGCTCTTGTGATAAATGGTGTGTGGGATAATGGCTTTAGGTAACCAGGTTCGCCTTGAAACCTCAGCTTGCGAAAGCTGCACTGGCAGTAGTGGTGAACCTTTACAATATTTTCTATCGTTTAAAGTTATACGTAAAAGCTCCACCTTTAATATTAAAGAACTCTGGGTGACCAACGCTTTAGTCTTCTCTAGGGAAAATTAAATGTTCGCGTCCTTTTCTAACACTAAGTGGTGATATATTGTTGAAACAGGAGATAATCATTAATACTCGAGAGTGCTTAAGATGACAAAAGCAAAATAAAAAAAAAATCAGCAAAATCAGAATTTTGAATAATGTATTACCAATACCCACCAGTGACCCGTTAACCTTATACCTCAGTTCAGTTTGATCTGTGTTACTGGGGCTTAATTTCATCTGTCATAGTATCTCCGTATCAGCTGATTCAGTGACAGAAATAAAAAAAAGTCTTGCATGCTGGTCATGCTGTTAAGACTGCCTTTGTTATGGCGAATCGAAAACAACATTTATAGACGTACCATGAACGCATAAAAGTGTCCCGCTCTGGGCATTATCTTCACGCTAAGCAAAATATATGCAAACAATCTCTTAGCACTCGGTATTGCAGCAATCTCCTATCTTGGTGCAGGAACGGTTAAATCAACGAGATATACAAGCGCTGGAGAATTGCTTTCAGGAATGTTGGAATGCAGTGAAAGGCCATGTCAGATGAAAGCTGCATGTGCTTCTTCCCTGTTTGCCTCATTTATCCAGAAACCTTGCCTTGATATAGAATTTACTACTTTGGAAAAAATACAGAAGGCAATTTTATTGTTTGTTTGCCTGTTTTTTGGTTCAGATTTTACGTCAAAGTTCATAAACCATCCTCAATAGATAAAGTTTTTAAACTTCATCATCCCTAACACTGTCTTTCTACTCGAGTTGAATTAAAATCAGGAGCAGCATCGGAATCGAAGGCCGACTCTAGAGATCGCGCAAGAAAACTCGTCCGGAAGACTGTGCAATACCTTTTCAGCGGAGAAACTAACGAACGTATTACAGCACAAATCAATACGAAAACAAATTATTTACGAAAATGTATTACTAAATCATTTTGCTGATAAACTAGTATAATTATGTGAAAAGATAACTACGGTGACTGAAAACGAAAGGAAAAGTATTAAAGTTCCTCTAACAAAAGACCTGCACTCCACAGATACAAATTAAACCCATCTCATCAACCAAACATGTTAATCAATATCTATAGTATTGAAATTTTTCGAAAAACTTCTATTCCAGTGTAAGCATAAACTCGGCCGAAGTAGTAAACGAATCTGGTAATTGCAAAGATAAAAAAGAGCGACCAAACAAGGAGAAAGAGTTTGGTAGCATGAGCGAACAATGAAAATATCCGAGTCTTTACCATGAACATTAAATGAAAATACGGCGGAGAGAGAGAGAGAGAGAGAGAGAGAGAGAGAGAGAGAGAGAGAGAGAGAGATAAGACGATTGAATGGATCTTTCAGTGAAACACATTCCGTTAGGTATTGACAATGTGGCCCTCTTTCAAAACGAATGTTTTGATGCCTCTTCTAACGTTTGAAGCAACAGGTGAACGGTTTTCCTTTTGAATGTTTCCATAAAATCCTAAGTCGATGATCCAGTGTCTTTATGCTTCTATTTCGGAACGTGAAATGTAATGGGTGCTAGCTACATTCTCTATTTAAGAAAGTTAGTAGATTTTTAAACGTAATCCATAGATTTTCGAAAAAATTTCCTGGTATCTATTCCGAGCTTTTCCTTTATCAGTCAGTAGTAATATTCATTAGTATGGTCGATGCCTTCTTAATGAAAACTGTTGGGATATAACATGTCGAAATTAAGTCACATTTGTACCTTACGATCTGCCATTGGAAATAGTAGCTCTGCATCCTGGTAATAGACGTTGGGTCAGGCTGCATAACACCAGTTCAAACAAGATGATATGTAAGGTGCCGTAACATCAATCTTACTGGGAAAGTCAAATGAATTACTCCCTTAAATAGTACTATTGGTTTAGCTTTGTTGACTCATTCGTTCTTTTCATTCAACATTTTCACACAGGATTGTTCTTGAGATTGGTGAAGTTATGCAGCAGTTTAATAGGGCCCCCCCCTTTTTTTTAATCCATGTATCTAAGTTTCGTTGTAAGTTATGACAGGTTCATTCCTTCTTTATTTAGGTTGACTAATTTTCACCTGCTTGTTACCTGTGCCTAACTTCCTGGAGATAATTTGCGCCGATTGTGAGAATAACATGTCCAAATTCGCAAAGAAACTTCCTAGAGCAAATTGTATCATCCAGTTATCACGTTTCTAATCTTGATTTGAAAAATACAATAATTGCCAGTTGCATGCTTTTTGGATTCATCGCGGAAAATTAAAGGATTGGATAGAGTTTCCTGACTGAATATATTTATAATTTTTGTAAACACTAGAGCTGTTCTCATTAATTTAAGTTTTTATTTACTTGACCACTCCACCAGTTTGCTATCCTCAACTAGCCTTTGCCTATTTTCATCTCAGAAACACATCAGTCACCCCGTAAGATATTTAGAAGTTCTTTGTCATCAGTGTTGCAGTGTCTTTTAAAAAATATTCAGTATATAACCTAGGCAAATTTAATCTAATAATATGAGAATATATAGCAAAATTTTCGAAAGCCTACATGATCACATGGAAATAACGCTTATAGAGGAAGGCCCCTTTTTTCATTTGATTTTTTTTATTAACCCCTTGTTGCTGCATTTTCCTTCCTTTACAAAACATTCCATACTGTTAGTTAATTTGTGGCATCGGTAAGACACAAGAGTTCTGCATCTGCTTTTAAATTTTAATTTTAAAAAATCTGTCGCGGGAGTGATATTTATATGAAGTTTTAGACTATATCTGTTTCTGATAAATCTCTTTACAACAGATTATCTTGTGGCAGGATATAGAAGTTTTTGCGTCATTTTCTAAGTGCTTAGAAATATTCCCATAAAAACTTGTTTTATGTAAGATATCATTCCTTGTTTGGACTACCCACCTAAGAACATGAATATTACCATGAACATGATGAGAGGAAACGTAAAAAACAATAAAAAATAAAAGAAAGATTTCTTCCTGTAATGGAAACCGGGCAAGACGTTTGTTTTTTATTTATGATATCAGGTTAATAGTTGCTTATCTCACCAAGGGAGCGGCCAACTCCATTTCCTTCACCTTGGAAAAATAAACCAGTAGCAATTGTTCATTTCAGTCATCCAGTATAATCCGCCGACAATAAATGCTTTTTGGTTAGAATAATCTCTTCGGACGAGATGACATCATTTTAAAAATAAGGAAGTTATTTATGATCTTAATCATCAAATGAAAAATGTCTGTCGTCAAGTTATCCAAAGAAATTACAAATGAAAGAACCTTTGTAAAAGGAAGGAGGTTCTATAAAAATGTTAATGGGTATCACTGTCTTCTTTCGATTCCTTAAACCTACGAAGTTTAAAAACAAATAATTATCATACCGAGGACCGAAGATAATTTCCTCAAAATTTTACTAATGCAATTTAGAAAATGCCGAGAGAAATTAATAAAAAAAGGGGGACCGACTTGGATAATGACAACAATCCATCCAAATACATTGCCAACTAGAGGTTCCGAAATAAATCTAAATGCCATCAGAGCTGGTAAATTATACAACGAATGAACTTACCTACCATTAACGTTTCACGAAAGCGGGTGAAATTTTATTTTGATGATGGAATATATAAACCACCAAGAGAGAGAGAGAGAGAGAGAGAGAGAGAGAGAGAGAGAGAGAGTTGTTGCACAACGAACCCAGCTGCTAAAATGCTTATGAGATTAAACCAGCCGAGTCAATATCGCGTTTGAATGCAAAGATACGCAATATCGCTGGCAACGTCTTCCACCGAACAAACGCCTTATTATGGACCTTTAAGGTCGAGGCGCGTGTTATGAATGCGCATATTTTCACGCCGGCTCTCTGGCACATAAAGGCGGTTTCTTCTTTCCTTCCATGCTCATTTGTGGTTTCTCTCTTGCATTTCATAACGTTAACCTGATTTGCGCTTCTTTTGCATATGCTTATGCTTTAATCTTTGGTAAAAACAAATATTTTGTGCATGAGCATTTTAATATAATGCAAGTTTGTTTTAATTCTACATTGACGACCATCTGGTTTGGGCTGATTTGGAATAAGGAGGAACCAGCTAATAGTATTTTGTTTCATAAAAAGATCCAATAGATTTCCTACCTTGTCATAGGGACATCTAGTCTTTAAAATCAGCATTAAGTCTTTAAAGTCAGAATTAAAATTTGTTATTGTTATCATTGTCACGTATTTTGAATTTATTGTTCATTTTAAAACAGAAATTCTTTTCTAGCGTTTTCTGCTTATTTTCTCATCTATCTGAAATAGTTTACCTTCCAAGGAACTTCTAATTGAAGATAACACAGAATGCTTCTAATTTCACTCATGGCTGACTGTATAGTGAGTAGAACAAGTTAATATGAAGTGGACATAAGGAGGATGTCGTAAGCAATATCCCATTCCTTGACGGAATAAATGATACAATTTCTCACTGTTTGCAAATAAGAGGCATCTTTGGTAATCCCTTTTACGTTAATATATTTTTATAGATGTAAAATTTACGAAATGTCTTATAAGCAATATAAAATTTTAGGCCAAAGGACAAGGGCTGGGACCTGTTAGGTTAGTGAGCGAGTTATGTCTTCATTAGGCTACAATATGCAGATATTTTACGCTTGCTTTATAAGCATTATTTTAAATCAATAACTGTATTAGAGGTGTTGAGGAATGCTGTGCTGCCACCTCTTGTATATATTTTCACTCCATGGACTAAAGAAGTTATTTCTTTATTTGGTTGTCCTTGTTTTTGTCGAGGAATGCTGTGCTGCCATCTCTTGTGTATCTTTTCACTCCATGGACCATAGAAGTTATTTCTTTGTTTATATGGTTGTCTTGTTTGTTTTTGTTTTCTTAACATGGAGAGTCCCCGGCATTTCTCTGATCACTACCTGACACCTAGCCACCCGTAACAGTAAGTACTGAAAAGACTCCTTTATATAAATTGTTATATGTATTAGTGTATTATATTATGTCGTGTGTTAAAGTGATTCCGTGTTTATAAGTGTATACTGTATAACTAATGAAGATTGTGTATTGGAAATGTCATATGTTAACCTGTGAGTGTTTAAAAGTATAGAGTATAACAAGGTTTGCATTAAGTTTTACTTCATTGTGCATTTTCTGCAGTCAAGAACATAATTATATTATATAAAGTTACATAGCTGTAAATATGCTTATATTTTGCAGAACTCCTTAGACCTTGGTCAGTAGTCTTCATTCTTGGTCCTAGACCCTAGACTCTTGGTCGTTGGATCTTATTTCATCCTTAGATGCTCATGATTCTTCGTCAGATTGTAATCACGTGCAGTACTTTTCATGATCCTGATTATACGCGCAAGATCTTCAGTAGACCTTTATATTATTATGGAAGTTCCTGGTGTTATACATGAAGTTTGTTAATTTTGTATTTTCAGTTTGTAAATATATTTAAAGTTAATAGAATTTTTCATGTTATACCTTTATATTAAAAATTAAACAAGAAAACTTAAAAATGAACAATCATATATATTTTTAAAAGAACCAGAGTTCATGGAATATTGAATATATAAAAACCATAACTCGACAAGAGGCTTCAAGAATTTAATTCAAGAAGGACAGCCTGGTTTAAGGGAATGAAAGTTTCATTAATTAGAAGAAGGACTTTTGAGCAAAAATGTAAATAAGAAAACAGTTCTAGCTTTTTGGTGAAAATCAAATTCAACTACAATTTATTTCCCCGTAATAAAACCGCAATTTTTGTAGTCAGAAATGAGGACATAACGCAAGTAAGAACTCAGGATGGATGATTTCTTAAATCAAAAGATATTACACATCTAATTCAACATAAAAGTAGTGGGTTGTAACGGAAGGTAGCAGGATGAGGATCAACTTCAGATTATATTTCTCTCTGCTCGTTCGCGAGTAAAATCCGGGAAACTTGAGGGTATGACAAGTCAACGCCCTTAAAGTTTCGTAAACGCTATCGGAAGCAGGTTAAGGATGAAAGGGGCGAACAAATTAAAGAGGAGAGTTTCCTTACTGAGGGATGCCTGAGGAGCCCGAAACTAATTCATATTTCCTCTCTGACGCTACTGAACCTTGCGTATATAAAATAACACTCTCTCTCTCTCTCTCTCTCTCTCTCTCTCTCTCTCTGATGAAATTTTCTTGATTATGATGGATGATATTTGCCCCAACTTCAGATTCTCTCTCTCTCTCTCTCTCTCTCTCTCTGGTGAAGTTTTCTTGATTATGATAGATATTAGCCCTAACTTCAGTCTCTCTCTCTCTCTCTCTCTCTCTCTCTCTCTCTCTCTCTCTCTCTCTCTCCTCACTGAAATATCTTCCAAGACACAAAATGAAAGTCACATTCTCTAAATGGGTTGACTGAATGAAAAGTGCATTCATTATCGATGTTCTCTGAATGAAGGAAATATTTATTAAAATTATTTTTCGAGTGAAATATACCCCTATTAAAGATGTTCTGAGAATGGGAGGAACATTCCCCCCAAATATACGTTTTCATTTGTCTCACAGAATGGTAAGAGCTTCTTTCCATCCTTGTCTCAGTTAGTTTGAATCTGTTCCTCCAAGACCTGATTTTGTTTTTGCTTGCGAGGTTCCAATATCTTTTATAATAAGTTTGTTGAATTCGTTCAACTTATTCTATTGCGCCTTTTCTTATATCTTCTACTTTATTCTCTGAGAATGCATTCCGTTTATCTTTAGTGTCCTGTCAAGAAAACACTCAGGTGCCAAGTACAAGAATTTAGTATTTAAATGTGTTAGTAATTTTGGTAATGTAAGGTCCGTTTCATAATACCGCCAGCCAATTCATGACCCCTTTCTCGGTGCCACAATCATTAATTACCTTATCAATATAATATAAGCATATTTATTGAATATTACTCTTCCGGCTTCCTCGACTTTTTGGGGAAAAACTTTATTCTCAAAACGCAAATACCAGATTAGTCACAAATTGTCTTTCCATCATTTCGCTCGTTGTTCAAAAAATCCAAACTGCTTTTTACGAGCTCAATACTTGACCACTACCTGGTTTTCTGTTCAATATAAAAGGAACTCTGGATAAACGGAAGAATTTCTGAATCCAGTATTAACATTACGAGAAGCTTAAACGTACATTCAATACATTGATAATAATTATGCCCAAGGTATGATTTACATTCGATTTTGGTTCTGTAACACATTTATATTTTCCATTTCCATTATGGTCATATCTACCATGCTAGAATTTTTTTAGAATAATTAGCAATAATTTAAAATAGATGTGAAAATGAGGAGAGTTTACTTTATAAATTTTCTAGATTGATTCTCATTGTGAATGGTATTGTAAGTGGATATTCATAACAGACGTAAAGCTTAGGAGGAAAAGAAATAGTAATTTTATATGGTGCTTCTATAATTAATTAGTTGCAATTGTAATTCATCCTAAATTCCTTAAACTCACTCAGTGTGGCGACCCCGTACAAAACTTAGAGTAAGCCTCATGACCGCTTAAAGACACTCAAGTGTTTGTGCTTGTTTATTTTCAGTATTAGCACAGTTTATGAAATTTATGGGGCAAAATTAAGAAATGTTTGAGATAGCCAGATTGCATTAGTTTTTATCGAAAATGGGAAAGTGCTTCAATTGCATAGTATGTATATTACATCATTTGAAACGTAATTATACACCGAAAAATTAGCATTTGGTCTTTGATAATTTGCAATGGGGTTTTTCTTGGATACATATATACATCAAAGTTTTCCTTCCTCCCTTCGCTTGAGACCCATTTCTCTCTCTCTCTCTCTCTCTCTCTCTCTCTCTCTCTCTCTCTCTCTCTCTCTCATTTTTTCCCCATTTCTTTGCTTATTTGTTAATTCATCTTCCTTCTGGTCATGATCACTTTGCGAATATCACTGGACTTATTCAACAGGGTAGCATAAAGGTGGTACTGGAAAAATCTGTTTTCCACAATTATTTTATCACCATTCAGCGTTCCTGAGTTTACTTCAGATTTACCAACATATATATATATATATGTATTATATATTTGACTATGTATGTATGTATGTATGTATGTTTGGTATGGGAGCCCGGGCCGTCGGTCTGACGGGACTGAGATTCCGAACGGATATGGGTTTCCACCCCGGGAAGGTCGAGACCTATGTTTGGGAGCCCGGGGTCCCAAAATTTCTACTTCCCCCCTTCAGAAGGGTGAGAAGGGATTCCGTGAAACAGAGCTGGTTCTGCCCGTGAAATGGGGCTAGCTATGCCCGTAGACTTAGTTACGTTACAAATTTCTGTATACATATGACTTATCATTTAGAAAAGAGTACTATAGGGTAAACATCAATGAGATCAAAGAGGGTGGTTTTAGAAGGGGATTGCCAGAGAGAAAATGAGAGGGAGAGAAAATGAGAGAGAGTAAACCGGGTGTTAGGGAGAAGAAAGAGGAAAAAAGACAGACAGACAGAGTTGGTATTACTGAGAAGAAGAGGGTAAGAGAAATGAGAGAGAGAGAGAGAGAGAGAGAGAGAGAGAGAGAGAGAGAGAGAGAGAGATTATTATATATATATATTATATCTATATTATATATATATATATATATATATTTATATATATATATATTATAATATATATATATATATAGATACAATTATATATATATATATATAATATATTAATATATATATATATATAAGATGATCTGGGTTTATACGGGAACAACTCTAGCTAGGACACCCGCCCGTAGGGCTGGTAACAAGCTAGTATATATATAATATATTATATTCATATATAGAATATATATATATTTATAATATATATTATATATAGATATATATAGATATATATATTATATATATATATATGATCGGGCGGTTACACGGACCAGTCTAGCTAGGACCCGCCCGTAGGGCTGGTAACCAGCTAGTATATATATATATATATATATATATATATATATATAATATATATATATATATATATATATATATATATATATATATATATATATATGAGTGTGTCGTGTGCTTGAGTGTGAGGGTATACTGAAATCCAGAACCCGCATTTCTTACATACTCCTATTTCTTGCGAAGTAGATTAGGTTAATCTATAAAACAATTATAGTTTTATTTTAAGAGAGAGATTGTCCTAATTCAAGTAAATATTAATATTCTACTACTAACCTATCATTTCTCGTGAGGAAACCAAGTTGCCAGAAACATCCTAATAAAGATGAGCCTATTTTTATCATAATTCTCTCTCTCTCTCTCTCTCTCTCTCTCTCTCTCTCTCTCTCTCTCTCTCTCTCCTCAACTTTCCAAGTCTAAAGTGTATAGAAATATTTCATCACACATCAAAGGTGATGGTGATAAATATATAATAAAAAAAAACTCCTACTTAATAGCAAGCGAATAGCTAAAATGTCTTCACAACCCACAACAGATGAGCTTAAGCTAAAAAAAAAATGAAAAAATAAAAAGAAAATATAAAAGGGAAGTGAAAATCTCCGAAATCCAATTTTACTTTCTTCTCGTCGGTTCTGTTTTCACTGTTTCATCCTGGACGTTATCCTTCCAGTCTGAAATTAGACATTTTTCATTTTCGTCTTACGAGATAAACTTTATCTGATGTTTTTTCCTAATTTCTTTAAGGTAAAAAGGAAAGATTGTAGAAATTTATGGCGTTCACCTCTTGCTTCATTCCCGAAGACATATATACGAAAACAATGACTCTCTCACTCTAACTCACGGTCTCTTTCAAAATTGTAAGATTATATTTTCATCTAAGTTTTTAAAATATTCGGCAATTTATTCTTGTTTTTTAACTCAGGCTGTAGATATATAAGCGCACAGTTTACATTTTTATATATTCTTTCATGTTTCTCTGAGGTATAGTAAGAGAAAATATGTATTTATACTGCTCTCTCCATAATACCAACACTATTTATTTCAATCATTTGTATTACTGACCATTTAATTTAAAAATAATAACTTACAATTTAGTGTTACAGAAGTATCTGTTTCATCGAGCTCAAAATATGCTGGCTAGGGAGGGATATAGATTAAGAAAATATATACATTCCTCCTTATATCGGTAATAATTATTTTATCTCCCAATTCCCGGTTTTGCTCTTTACCTGAATGCTCCTCTCCCTTAAAATCTGGGTTCCATACCATGGATTACATGATTATTAACACAAACACGAACGGATGTAAGGGATCCTTTGGGACCTAACCCCTTCCTCCTTCTGTGTTTTTCTTCCCTCACATTTTACTTCAGGCTCTTTCCTTTTAGTCTTACAGCCCCCACTACTCCCCACCCCACCCCAGACACCACCACCATCCAACTGGCCCCCAAAAATGAACGAAAAACAACTCTTGGGAAAAATTCTAGCAAAAATATTTCGTTAAACTTTCCACGGTAGCGTTTATTTCACTTCAGGAAGTTTATCTATTTTCTTTTCAGTTTACGAGCTTAAACACATTGGTTTCGTTTTTATTTGAAATTCTAGAAAAAAAATAAATTCTTTAGAAAAGTTTATAATTACTTATGAAACTGAGTTAGGAGGGATGAATCTCGAAGGAGCAAGCTGTTTATTGCTTAACTTTTATTTTTCCTCGCCTACAAGGCGCCTTCCCTTTAGAAATGTAAACGAAAAATTATATTACTAATTACGCTACGAAAAGAGGATTTGAAAATATGATGAGGTAAATATTATGATTTTAGTAAAGTGAATAAGTGTTCCTCTATTATAAGATTAAGAATGAAATACATCGCTAAAAATTTTATGGTCAAAGCAATGAGTTTACAGAGGAAATGCATGTCAACAATACTGTAGGAAGAAACAGTATCTAGTACACATTGTAAGGATACTATATGGTGAGTGTTTAGGACATTCAGTGAAGAAGGTAATTCAATCATATATTACTGTGTTTGGATGGGAAAGTGACGGTCTGTAATAGAAGTAGAGCTAAAACAAGAGTGCATTTTGTCTTAACGATTGTTTGGAAGTTTGCAGATGAAGGATGGCGGACGTCGATAAAACACGTGATATTTAAAGGTGGAAAGATATAGTATAAAAAAAAGGTATCATGAACAAAATGCGCACTACAGAATTTTGACATACAATAGGATGATGATAGCTGATAGAAGAGAAAAACAACAGTGGCTCATGAATGAATTAGAAAACATCTGGAGCGAGAGAAAGGTAAAACTTGATTGCAGATTATTTGGAATGTAAGATTTTTTTTTTCTTTTTTGAACAGAAGAACCTTAATATTCAGATACGTCTGTAGTGTAGGAGTGTAGGAACATAAAAAAGCCGATAATGTACTCGATGCTTTAAGAGAAAACCTCGCTTTTATTTGGTTTCATTTGGAAAACGCAAATAATTATTGAATGTTACTTTTTCATTACCAATCAAGTGAGTGCAGAAGTTCTACATGCTTTAATCATAAAACCTCTTTGATGATTTTCACATTTATGAATGACTTAAACTTTCAAGTCAAAATCCTTAAAAGAAGAAGATCGCATTAGTTTGAAAGGAGCAAATAAGTAAACATGGACAAGATAAAAAAGAAAACGAACTCTTTCCAGTATTTGTATATTGCTGATTAATTACTTAAACATATTTAGCAATAATTTTCCTTCTCCATTTAAGATTAGTATTTCATTTTCATAGGCATCTTACAAAACATATAAAAAATACTAATCACCTCATTTAAACTTCAATATATAAAAATAAAACAGCAAAGAGAATATTGTGAGAACCATCGGTATTTGTTTGTCCTCGTATATACCAGACAGGGATTTTTTACGCTCATGGTCGGAATTTATTGAAGTTTTTCGTCTTCTTCTTTTTACTCCTGAGGCAAAGTTAAATCAGAAAAGTTTGGGCCTCCTCCCGTCAGAGGGAACTTTCTCTGACTAATTCGTTCGTTGGATGGTGGCCAATGTTAATGAGAAATAAAGTGTTTCTCTTCCACATACTTTTAACAAATGCCGAACTTACACTTATTATCATAGTTATTCATACTTTATTGCGAATACACATACGTACACACACATTATATATATATATATATATATATATATATATATATATATATATATATATATATATATATATATATATATATACATATATATACTATATGTATATATATATTATATATATATATATATATATATATATATATATAAATATATATATGTGTTATCTATATTATATATTATAAGATATATATATATATATATTATCAATTATATATATATATTAGATAATATATATATATATATATATATACATATATAGATATCTAGAGACACCATATATACTATATATATCATATATACTATATATTATATATATATATCCTATAATAGATATATATATTATATATATATAGATATATTGACACATATATAATCATATCAATATATGATATATATATCAAATATATATATATATATTATATAATTATATAATCTATTATATATACAATACATATTATATATATATAATATTAAATCGATTATATATTATATATATTAATATTATACTTAATACTGTACCATATTTATAATTCCAAAGGAAAGTATCAATTGATAAGTGGTTCATCCATGCTCACAAGCTCGCATCAATGACGAGGACCAACGACGTTCAGTGAAGTGCCTTAACCAGCCATCCAGGGTCGACACTGAACGTCGATGGTCCTAGTGTTATCGGTTTGAGCAGTGAGATGACGAATCACTGGTAATTATAATTCCCCATCGGTGTGTGTGTATATTTATATATATACATATATATATCTCTATTATATATATATAATAATATATATTATATATTAATATAATAATAAATATAATATTATATTATATTATAATCTATATATATATATATATATATTGATTGCTACGATATAGAACGCCCTCGCCTTCCCAGAGAGTTTTTTAGTGATATTAGTTATAAGAAGCAGCTATGCCTTCTCCTAAAGCAACTGATGTTGGGAGAGAGAGCATGTCGTAGGGAGGTATTTCCGGTCTGACGGAAGCTTAGGGTAAGAGAGGCAAGTCACAAGAGTAGCTAGGCTTCGAGATGGTATTTTAGGGGACTTCTACAATAAGACCTATTTTCCTTCCCAATTTGCTGGCGTTGTGTTTATCACTTTTCAGGCAGTGCCCGAGGCGATGTATGGAAGCCCCAAGTCATTAAGTGAGAACCAGTATCTCTCTCAGTCGACTGCGAGACGTGACCCGGGACAGATGTCCAGCCGGCCAGCCTCCCAGACTTAAGCCTATCGGCTCGGCGTACTGGTGGGCACGAACCCCAGACCTGAACAAAGTCAGGCCGCATTCTTCCACAACGATACACTGAATATTGCATCCAGGTACGTCTAAAAGTGTAAACTTCAGCCCAGCACCTTTTACTACCATACGACTCTTGCTAATTTCATTTTCAAGTCTCATTTTTACCCCTTCTACATCAAAAGCCCTTTGTCCTCATCGGGCCACGTGCTTCCCTTTGTGACTTGTTAAAGACCAAGCCTTCAGTGCATACCTCAGTGAAACATTAGAGTTTCCTTCCCCCAGTGTTAGAGAATTAATCAGCCTTAATCAAAGCAAGAAGTCATTTTTTCTTTTATCTTGTTTAATCTGGGATTCTTTTCCAGATTCCATGAGTCACGTGCCCAGTCTCTCTGCCCGCAAGTGTGCATTACCCAAGTTTATGAAACCAGCTTGAATTAATCCATTTGGAGCCAGCTATTATCCATTTGTGAGAGCTATATAATTCCCTTTCTCCAGGCCAGTAAGGGCCTTTTGTAAATAAATAGCTGTAAAGTAACGAGCTAAGTTTTCTGACGACTTTTCCCTCTAAGAAATTATCAATAACTATCAGTTTACGGTAAGTTAAAGCAATTTCCTCTTGAAATCCCTCAATTATTTCCGTTTACGTATATAGCCTCTCTCAAGGCCAGGCTTAATACGTAAAAGTGGCTCCCTCGCCGAGGATTTGAACCTAGCTTGCTTAAAAAAAGCTTGTAAATCGCGTTATCCGTTGTAAAACGTAAACTGTAAATTATTTTGCAAAAAGCAAATCAAGCACACTTGCAGGGAAAGAAGACAGACACTGACTCATATAACCTATGTTAGCTTTTAAAGTACGTTAAGTAGTTTTATTTAGAAGTGTTTTAAACAAATGTGAAGTGAGAAATATTATTATATTGTAACGGCCAGAGCGCCGAGCGAATTCTGTTATTTTGTAAATCGCATTGTTCTCGTCGGACGAGACAGAGCACGTGTATTAGATAGATGCCAGAAAGGACCAGATCAAACTAGGAAGTGCTTTGCCAGGGTTTATTGCTGTATTAGAAAGCCTAGCTAGTTAGGAGTGTTTTACTAATAGTTACGGCAAAAGAAGTGTACAATTCTTTTGTCTGTGATAAGTTAGGGGAATTCATTCTAACTTAGTTTTCATTCCAAGTGTTGGTAACCACTTACCTCTCAGCTTAATTCAGCTTCGCGCACGCGCACTCTCAGGCCTGCCAGCCAGCCTTCGTCTCATTCACAGCGGCAGCCATGTTTGTTATCTCTTTAAGCATTACCTAAACAATTTAAGCAAAGTAACGTAAGTCTTCGGAAGTTTTTAACGTAAATAATATCAATCTCGGTACTAGTATCTATCGTTCTGCCAGAGAAATTAACGTAATTCGCCTTGAATATGAAATTAGAATTTTGTGTTGTAAATTGCTTTCGCATTTACAGAGAATCAGCTGATTCGCCATCACTGCTAGCCCGCGCTACCCAGCTCGCTCATGTGTTTCACCTCGCATCGCTCACTCGCTCGCTGAGCGAAAGTTTCATTTCACTTCGTACTTAACGTAACCTCATTCACAAGTGTTTGCTAACATTTCATCTTAAAATCCTTACCGTCATTTCACTGTTCACAGGGACCTAGTAATCTTACATAAAGTTAACGTAAATCTTAAAAGTAGAGTAAATTACAAGAATTGTTAACGTAAAACGCGTCTTTGTGAAATTCATATTGAAACGCAAATCATTTCATAAGCGCAAGCCGCTACTATTAACGTAAAAATCGTTCACCACGAGCGCGTTATCATTTTCATAAAACGTTATCCAAAGCAATTCTTTCATTTCACGTTAATGTAAGTAAATCATTTAACGCAAGTTGCGTCATATTAAACTAACATTAGTAGTTCAATTCAATATAAGGGAGTTCATTCATATATCATTTTTCACCCTCTCCGAGAGAGAGAGAGAGAGAGAGAGAGAGAGAGAGAGGAAGAGAGAAAAACCAGAACCCACATATTCACGAAGCCAAGAGTACTACATCTTACCATTAATTATAGCATGCAGAATTAACATTATTTTAGTCTCTTGTGTCTTTCATTTACACAGCGTGATACGTACGCACATGTGTCCATTGCAGTTTGCAAGCATTTATTTATTTCATTTATCGAGTACTTCAGCGAGGGACTGAGCATTTTCAATTATCATTACCTGTCGTTGCCCGAGTGGTCCTTTCATTTTCTTTTATCACAAAAGACTTGCGTATACCGCAAGCACAATTCGCACAGTGTGCCACGCAAATTCATTACTTCCAGACAGGGAAGTCATTACCAGTTTAGGACTGGCCACCACCAGTGCACGTCAGGTCTTACCATTTTACAGTGCCACTAATTCTTGACACTGTCCATCGACTGGCTGCTGAAGTATCCCACCTTTTACTTTCTCTCCTCCACTATTAACCCTCTGCCCACGAACAGAGTACCATTTCACTTCAGTTATTTTAAAGTATACTGCATGTAGTGTCCGGGACACACCAGCACGATACCAGTGCTCCAAGGAACGCCTCCTCATAAGTGCCATTGCACCTGTACAGGCCGTACAGGTAGCCATTAAACCTGCGTGTCCGTCCTTTCGGAACGCCCAAGTAACTAGTGTGTCCGTGTACAAGGATCAGTGATCCTTCGGAACACTCAACAATGGAACGCCTCCCCAAAGTGCCGCAATACCAGCCCTAAGTGCTGTCAAACCTGCGTGTCCGTCCTTACAGAACGCCCAATTCATTAATGTCCATGTACAAGGATCAGTGATCCTTCGGACCAATCAAGGGAACGCCTCCCGAAGTGCCGCAATACCAGCACTACTAGTGCTGTCCAAAAGGAACGCCTCCTGAAGTGCCATCGCACCTGTACAGACGTACAGGTAGCCCTATACCTGCGTGTCCGTCCTACGGAACGCTCATTCATTAGAGTATCCACCATTTTGGATCACTGAACCAAGGAACGCCTCCTCATAAGTGCCGTGCACCTGTATTGGGCCTACAGGTAGCCCATTCCAACGTCTCCCAAGTTGGGAACGCCCGTAAGTGTGACGTACGCCGCACACTTCATTCGATTTTTTCACCTCATCAGAAGGTGCCATTCACAAAGTGCCACCGAGCACCCAGTCTTTTCAGACTTTTCATTACCACGTCGCAGAACACATTTCCAAGTGAGTGCCACTTTACCCAGTAGGCACTCCCATTCCATCCATTACCCTTCCTGTCTTCCCCTGCTTCCCGCGACTTCTTTGCCATAGAGCTAGAGAAGCTCGGAGCCCTCATAACTCTGGGCAAGGAGGCCGGTTACACTGGGCCAGCACTTGACCAGTGGATAAAGGCGCAGCAGGATGCCGCGCGCCTGCAAGAAAAGAAAGAAAGAGAAGCAGAAAGGAAGGCATGTGAAGAAGAGAGAAAGCATAAGCTAGCTCTCAGAGATGAAGAAATCTCTCGGCTAGTTTCTAAGCCCCAGACCATGAGCTGGACTCCGGTAAGAGGTGGTTGCGGGAGGTTTCTGCACCACTTGTTGTGTGCGTGGGCATGCTGTGGATTCCGACCAGTGCCCAAGTCGGTCTCTTCCTTGGGAGGAGAGCTTCCAGGGTGAACTTCTCCAAGGCTACCATGTAGCCCTGCCTGATGAACAGTCTCCTACGGCCTATCAGTGGGTATAAGTCATGGCCGACACCGAAGCCCAGGTCTCCCTTATTTCGAGAAAGGCATTGCCTAGGGGTGCATAAATCCAGACGGACGAAGAAATTCAGTTCGAATGGATTGAATGTAACCTCTATTCTGTTCCTTCGGTCCTTCTGAATGTAGAAATGCCCTTTCTGGACCAGGAGACCAAGGAAACCACATTGTGCCGCCTGGGCGTAGTTGACCAATTCCATGATGTTTATCAGGTGATATTGGGCCGAGATCTACTAAAGCCATATCTCCCCTGGACGCAGCCCCCCCTACCAGATGCACCGGATCCCTGCAGCATGCCTCATAATCAATCATCAGTTTTAGATTCAGAGGCTAGTGCCTCCGATGTCCCCGACATCCCTTTTATTTGTGAACCTGGCCCTGACCCAGTGTCAGAGCCAGACGTTTCTTCCGCATCATCTCAGCCTCTTACCATTTTACCGCCTACCTCATCCACTTTGGAAGAGGTAAGCCCACCAGTTAACCCCAGACTTGTTTCCGAGGGTGATTCAACGGAGGATTCCTTAACCTCCCTACCTCAAATCACTGCCAGAGAGGACTTTTCACCTGTGCCAGAGCACACTGCCAGCCTTGGTGACTCCACAGATTCGCAACCTGTGGGGGCATCTCGGGCTTATCATCCAGTGCCACGGAAGAGGTTCTAGAACACGTTCTGCCGAGACTGTGGCCGCAAGGGTCACATGTCTGCCAATTACGGAGGGTGCGCTAATCACAATATTCCTGCCATCGCAATGGCCGTCACCAATCCTTCTTCACTAGGACCCCAGCTAAGGGCCCTATAACAGTCGCACCCCTCCAAAGCCATTATCAGCCAATCCACGTCAGAGCCTACGACGACTCTGGTGCTCAAATCTCCCTGATACGGGAAGATCGAATCCCCCGAGGGGCTCACGTCGATAGACGTCACTTAATAACCATTGAAGGTATCAACCATATCAAGCTGATCCTTTCGACCATCCAATTGAGGGTCATCAGACCTCATTTCTCCAAAGTATGTACTCTTGCAGTTGCAAGCTACATTCCAGGAGGTTATGACCTCCTCCTAGGGCAAGACATGAAGTCTCCCTCGCATTCCAAAAAGCCTAGGGGTCCTAACCCCACGTCAAATCACTCCAAAGCAAGGAGTCATCGAAATTCTACTTCCTCCAGGAAGTACGTCCACCAACAGTCTCCCCCGTTACCAAGGAGGGAGATTGACCATTCACAGTTCCGTTGCAAAATCTGCAACGTAATAGGGCACTCCACAAATTGGCCTAGGTGCCCTAGCCGACTACCAGCAGCGGACAATGTCCATTTTCCACAAGGCTTAGCCTTCAACAAGAGACAGGAGCCTCTGTCTCCCATTTCCAAGGGCACGCTGAGAGGTATAGCACCTCCGGTACCCGTCAAAGGTCCAGTCGACCTCCACACTCTGCCAGTGCCACTTGGCAGCACTGAGCAGTGCCAAGCTCCGTCCAGCCTGGACGTAGAGCCACCACAGAACTTGACTTCTGCGCCTGGCCCCGAGCTAGTGCCGGCACCTAACCTAACCAAGGATCCTCCTACAGGAGATCCTCCAACAGGCATGGAGCTTACCACAGCCCATGGCCAATCCAAAGTCCATGAGTCTTCTTCACCCTCACCACTGTCGCCCGAGGATGAACCTCCGGCAGACCTAACCTTCATACCTCCTCTGGAAGACCAGGAACTGCCCGACCAGGAGTCAGCCTGGAGTTTTCCCCTTACGACGGTTGTCGCAGCAGCCGGAGTAAGGGCCTCCCCTGCAGTAGGTTCCACCTCTACAACGGTTGCTGCAGAGACCGAAGTAGGGTGTTCTCCTGAAATCCCTCAGGCTACCACTGCCTCTGCTCCTGACGGCGTTTCTGGCCTTCCCCCAGAGTCAGTGCCTCCGTCTACTCCTAGGACTGGTATAGCCAGGTCCTGGAGGAATAAGAAGAAGAAGAAGAAGGGACGTAGCAAATCATTAACACACTAACCAAAGAGCCACATGCTCTCCTTGACACCTGTGCCCGAGGTACAGTGTCGCATTCAATTGTAGAGTGATCCTGGCACCTACCCAGAGAAGGTAGCCAGCCTGATCTCTGCCAGTAGAAGTAACCCTCTAACCCCTATCCATTGTGATACTAACCCTCACTTAAATATAATTACCTCATTACATTTCCATCCTGGTAATGCACTAACCACTCATCATCCTCACGCACCATTACCTCACCTCATGTATTTTAACAATTCCTGCGACACATCACTGCTGTGTGTACCACACTCTGGAATGGTTGCGTCTTCATTTAACTATATTGAGTAGGTTAGGCTAATGATTTAGTACCAGGGCATTAGGTTAGTAGCAAGTAGAATTTTCAACTAACCTTATCTAGGGGTAGAGTAGACTGTCGTCACAGACAACCCGTAGTTATTACTTAGGCTAGACTACATTACTACATTAAGTTAGCACACTTAGCATCTCCACCTACAAGTTAGGTAGGCCACTGTAGTTAGCTGTATCGTTGCTCCAAAAAAAAAAAAACTTCAAGTTGGAGTAGGAGAACTGGGTAGTCGAGACGATCAATTTATTTAAGCCAAGACCTTCACGCCCGAAGGGGAGTGAATGCCTTCTTAACAGGGGGAGCTGCTACGTTTATAGAACGCCTCGCCTTCCCAGCAGAGTTTTAGTGATATTAGTTATAAAAGAAGCAGCCATGCCTTCTCCTAAAGCAACTGATGTTGGGAGAGAGAGCATGTCGTAGGGAGGTATTTCCGGTCTGACGGAAGCTTAGGGTAAGAGAGGCAAGTCACAAGAGTAGCTAGGCTTCGAGATGGATTTTAGGGACTTCTACAATAAGACCTATTTTCCTTCCCAATTTGCTGGCGTTGTGTTTATCACTTTTCAGGCAGTGCCCGAGGCGATGTATGGAAGCCCCAAGTCATTAAGTGAGAACCAGTATCTCTCTCAGTCGACTGCGAGACGTGACCCAGGACAGTGTCCAGCCGGCCAGCCTCCCAGACTTAAGCCTATCGGCTCGGCGTACTGGCGGGCACGAACCCCAGACCTGAACAAAGTCAGGCCGCATTCTTCCACAACGATACACTGAATATTGCATCCAGGTACGTCTAAAAGTGTAAACTTCAACCCAGCACCTTTTACTACCATATGACTCTTGCTAATTTCATTTTCAAGTCTCATTTTTACCCCTTCTACATCAAAAGCCCTTTGTCCTCATCGGGCCACGTGCTTCCCTTTGTGACTTGTTAAAGACCAAGCCTTCAGTGCATACCTCAGTGAAACATTAGAGTTTCCTTCCCCCAGTGTTAGAGAATTAATCAGCCTTAATCAAAGCAAGAAGTCATTTTTTCTTTTATCTTGTTTAATCTGGGATTCTTTTCCAGATTCCATGAGTCACGTGCCCAGTCTCTCTGCCCGCAAGTGTGCATTACCCAAGTTTATGAAACCAGCTTGAATTAATCCATTTGGAGCCAGCTATTATCCATTTGTGAGAGCTATATAATTCCCTTTCTCCAGGCCAGTAAGGGCCTTTTGTAAATAAATAGATGTAAAGTAACGAGCTGAGTTTTCTGGCGACCACTTTCCCTCTAAGAAATTATCAATAACTATCAGTTTACGGTAAGTTAAAGCAATTTCCTCTTGAAATCCCTCAATTATTTCCGTTTACGTATATAGCCTCTCTCAAGGCCGGGCTTAATACGTAAATAATATAATATAAATAATATATATATATATAAAAAAAAAAAAATATATATATATATATATATATATATATATATATATATATATATATATCATATAATATATATAATATATATATATTATATATATATATATATATATATATATTATTTCCTAGGTAGAGCGAATTATATATTAAACGACATTTGTCGTTTAAAATTCGCGTATAAAACATCACGTTGATCTGATAAAATTTACATATATTCTTTTTCAGGTAAACAAAGCCATTTTTCAACTTATAACGTTCCGGTGAACGTGATAATGCACCTGAAAATGTAGAATAAAAGCAGGAAAACAACAGTGATAAACCAGGAGATACGGAGGAACATCAGTCAATTATGGAGACGTACAAATCATGCCGGATGCAAATCCGTGAGAGAGAGAGAGAGAGAGGAGGTATATAAAGGAGACATTTAAGATAAATCTAGTGTGTTGCTGAAGTGTGTTGTACACGGCCGTTCTTATCAATTGCAGCAACTTGAGGGAGGAAAGAATTTTGGTCATATTTGCAAAATGAGAAACAACCCAGACAAATCATTCCCCGCCGACGAAAGAACTGTCATAAAAAGACTTCAGAAACTGTCTTTATAAACTTCGAAGTCCTCCATAAAAACGATGGTTACAATTATGAAACTTCGTTAACTTTGCTCAGTCTATAGAAAAATATCGGTTTTCCGAATGCTTTGTTGCATGGTTTTGCCAAGACAGAGGAGGCTTCCTGCTGAGCGAAATATTCAGTATACAATAGTGTTGGAAAGACAGGGAGAGAGAGGGGAGTGTTCCTGCGCGATGACTGGCAAGGAGAATGATCGTCTGCAGAATGGAATGAGGTTTACGTCTGCAACTAAAAACAAATAAAAACAAGTGAACAATGCGCCGAAGTTTCTTTGGCGCAATAAAGTTTTTCTTGCAGCATATTGCTGTATGAAACTCTCGATGTACTGCAGTACGAAGCTCTCCGCAATGCTCAGGTGCTTCTCAGATGCGGAATTGGACTCTGCGGTGCCAGAAGAACGATCCATGGCAAACCATAACGTTAAATAAGCAAAACACTACCGAGGCTATAGAGCGGCAATTTGGTGTGTTTGATAATTGGACGGTGAATGATCAACATACCAATTTGCAGGCCTCTAACCTCCGTAGTTTTTAAGCTCTGTGGGAGGACAGAAGAAGTATCGACGGACAAACACATAGCCATCTTAATATTATTCTTTTAAGAAAACTTAAAAAGAGAATTGGTCATTTCTTGAACACTTCAAGCATCAAGCATCCCACAGCCTCCAAGCAAGAGAGAACAGTGTGCACAACGTAACTATACAAACAACAAATTCAGTTCCCTTATCGGTGCAATGCAACTGTTACTTTCTCTGGTACACACAATATATATTGTATCTCAACTCAAGTGAGTAACTGAGAAGTGAAGAGAGCAGGATGAGATTTTACCTCCAAGTGGATTTTCAAGAGAACCCACCTTGAATACATATTCTCTGCCTGCTATCTCGACGGCTAACTGATTTTATGCATATTCAGTAACATGTATATATGATAAGCGAGGAAATGGCTGTAGAGACGAGGCTGTTGGATTCCAACTAGTGACGGTAACTGCATATTTTGAACTGTGATAAAAATACTTGAAACGCGTAATTTCCTGTGTTTTTCCATATAGTCTTTATTGAATGGACTACCACATTAAAATAACAGAAGATATTATCCTAGAACCCAAAGATATCAAGAAAATATAAAAACTGGATCTGAAAGTATTCATTAACAGTTGGAAAGGACAGTTCGTATTATAGCCTGATTTTTGCTTAAGTGTTAACGGTCAATCAAAAGTTAATCCAATTTAAAGTTTTTTTTATTATTATTATCAATACATGACAGCCGACAATAGAAAGTGAATAAATTTAATATTTTCATCACTGTTATTTTACAAGCTTCCAAATATGGGAATCGCAGTCATTCTTGATAATAATAACAAAAAAATTACTTTTAATGTTATTATAACAACAATACCAACAACCCGACCATCTGAAATAGCTTACCCATAGCCATTATAATTCGCAATGGTTGGGAAATGGTAGAATTTAATGTGTTCCAAAGCCAAGTAATTAAATGACGCAGTGACATTGTTTAATGTCATGATAAAAAGCGTTCATACAACGTTAACATTTCAGGCACCATATTGGAATAAATATATTATGTAGATAACTCTGAGCGGAAACCCATTTATGACTTGATTAAAATCTGGACTTTGAAATCATTTGCTCTGTAATTGTGTTTTCCAAAAGCCATCAGAGAGAGAGAGAGAGAGAGAGAGAGAGAGAATTATTAATTAGCCAAAACATTTTCGTTACTAACTTTTCAGTGTGACGTTAACACTAGATACAAAACAGGTAAAATTTCAATTTCCCACAAAGATGAGGCGACATTAGAAGTTTTCCCATAACTCTGGGTATTCCCTTTTCAAGTTAGGAAAAGAAAGTATTATTTATCGTATACTCTTCACTTGAATACGCTGCGAGGAATGTGAAAGAAAATCAGCAATGCTGATAAGTCCTCTTGCCTAACCTAGACGACGTGTACCTTCTCTACTATACAATCAAACGATCTTAATCAAATTATATATTATTCATATAAAAAGATAATGTTTCATTTCCCATTCTCTATTGTAAAAAACGTCGGACGACATCACATTTAATGGCACTTTCTTCATGTGATTGCTTCACAGGAAACTTCGATTCCATTAGCCCTCCTTACAGCCCCACAAAAGAAAACGGGAATAGCATTGTACTGACGACCGGTTCCGTAATATGTACTAATTTGATGTCAAAAACTAACTTTTTGCTTACTCGGGGAGTAAGCCTACAAACTACTTAGTTGTTGTTCTTGGTGTTATACTTAGTGGGGCGGGTAGGGGAGGGGGGGGGGGGGGGGTGGGGGTGGGGGTGGGATTGGGGGCGGGGGGGGGGGGGGGGGGTGGCCCTTAGGAAAACCCTACAGAAAAGCCTAAAAAGGTCTGAATTAGGTGTCTCGAGTTCAGTTAAAGATGCAGGAATTTTAGAATAGGATATTTGTGATTTATTTATGATAATGAAAATGTAAAAAAAAAAATATAAATAATGTGCTTGTTAAACAGTGCAGAGTAATTATTTCAGATAAAATATACGGTATTCATTTTAATTTTCGTGTCACGCCTTGTTTTAAATCAGTTCTATTTTACAGTCTAGTATAAAGTCTAGTATAAAGTAGGTAATTTATGAATCTATTTTTCAGATACAGATGTATATCAAAATTAAGAAATGAATTAAAAATATTTGGATATTCTGTAAGAACAAAAGAGATAAGTTAGGGGTTGACGGCAAATGCATGCGTAAAGGGAAAATAGTAATTTGTGAAGGGCAGCCATAGATTTGGCTGATAGTGCCTATTAAGGGTGCCCGAAAATCATGACTATAATAAACAGATCCCAGGATTTTTTTTTTGCCGAAGTCATAATGATAATCAGAGAAAGGATTAATATTTGACATGAGCGAAAAATGAGGCCTAAAGTTAACCATTGATTATTTTATTCATTTTATGGTTTCTGGTGAAGGAAATTCATTTCTCGATGTGGGTCGGATCCCACAATAAGCTGTAAGTCCCTTTGCTAAGTTACCAATTGGTTCTTAGCCACGTAAAAATATCTCATCCTTCGAGCCAGCCCTAGGAGAACTGTTAATCAAGTCAGTGGTCTTGAAAAACTACGATATACTTATGAAAGTAACAACGGAATGGGAAGAGTTCTTGCAGGCAGTTTTCTTTAGAACGGACTGAATAATCGGAACAGTAAGCTGAGCAAATGAATCCATGAAAAAAAAAAAAAAAGATACCCATGCAGCAGCAGAGGCAGTTTGTTCGAGGAATTACATGAAGTACGACAGAAAACTCCTCAAGCCGGTTGTCCCGTATTTGCATGAATTCTACAAAGTTTCTTGAACACAAGTGGTTACAGCAGTAGGCAACGTGACAGCTTAACAGCTGAATAAATCAGGTCAGAAGATAACACAAGAGGGACATTAATAATAGGTCAATCACAAAAAAGCAACATTTTGGATTCCAGTCATGTAGGAAGAAGCAATATATTCCGTAACCTATCATGACCTGTTACGATTCAGGTGATGAACACCATTCATCAAGTGTCTGAGAGCAAATCAAAGTTAGGTACTTTTGCTTACTCGGGGAGTAAGCCTGCTTTGTTGTTGTTGTTGTTGCTGTTGTTGGGAGAGGTAGGAAAGACAAAAATGGTCTGAAAAAATGGTCTCCGCTGAGTTAACGATACAGGAATTTTAGGATAGGATATTTATGATATATTTATTAGAATGAAAATGTAAAAAACAATTATTTCTAATAACATATAGCCTATTTAAACTCATTTTCACTGCTGAAACAACACGCCATTTGACTGCAGATATTAGCATGTACCCCCGAGTAAGCTGGAGGTCGGATCACGTCTTGTTCTTAGGGCTATTCATCATCTAACGAAGCTCATCAGACAGGAAAAATCGAACGCAATATAGCGAACTAAACGTCAGTCACGAAAAAGATATACCATAAAATAATATTTCCGTTTTGTGTCGATGTTCTAGTATGTTGTTTGTGTCTCTTCTAATGTGCTCGTTTCCCTATCACTATTCGGTGTATTTCTATCATAACTGATTTAAATGGTAGGAAGATATCATACTAAATTGTTTTTGCCTCTAAATTCGGGCCCTAACTCATTTTTATCGCTTTTATATAGAGATGTGCGTAATTTATTTTTATTAGACGCCAAATCTAATGCCGAAGGAAGAAGAAAGATACAAGTAAAAATTTTGCAATTAAGAATTAAAAATTTTTATTTTATCATTTGGCGCTAAGTTTTCCATTATGTATGAGTCTTTGTATGTAAGAGAGAGAGAGAGAGAGAAGAGAGAGAGAGAGAGGGGGGGGGGGTAAAATTCCGTTTAGTAGATTTTGTTGTATTATATTGTATTTTGCGTGGAATTTTGTTTTTATTTAGTAGTTTTTTGCGTATATTTGTCATTATGCTTATAGAATTATCGGGGTTCTATGTATGTGTAAAATATATAGAAAGACAGACAAGGTGAAGGAGAGACGAAGAGAGCGAGAGGTGGAATGGGGAGATACTTTTACTCTTTTTGATTAAAAAACTTTCAGGAATTTACTTACCTTCCGCCCGACAATGACAAAATGATTCAGTCCCAACCTCATCTGGGCTGAGATATGGGTCACGCGAAAATTGGTTCGTCAAAAGATTTTGCTTGGAAAAGATGAGAGGAAAAGAGGAAACGAAAATATACAAAATTTTCTTTAATATATGATAATTCTTCGTCATTTTTAGTAACCATTATTTATTGACATATAGACATATAGGCCACTGTTGCCAATTTTTGTGTTTACCCGCCAAACTTGGGACAAGACTTACACAAAACCGAGGAAATAAGTAAATGTAGCGTTTCTATTTGTAATAAATATATATATACATAAATATTAGAGTAACTGTATCATAACTGCATTACTACGACAGCTAGAATTCACGGAAACAGCTTATAAAGGAATCGGCCTATGTGGAAAACTTCGCTAAATTGGCAACGATGCATATAGCATATAACCAGAGAAACAAGAGAACTTTAGTGATTAATGAGAATTAACATTATAAGATTAAGAACCAACGTCAAATTGTAAGTCCTGAATTACGAAGCGGTCAAGAAAGATAAACAAATTGAGGTAGGTCAATGTAAGGAAAACTTTCAAATAAAACTATAGCTGAAAGAAAGCGGGAAAGCTCTTCAAGAGGGAACCCAGCATTCTGCGGATGTGACTGGAGGATTAAGTTGCGCTACGGAGGCCTCTGGAGTCATTAGGAAACTTTTTCATTAGTGCTGACTCTATAGCCGCAGACGGTTTCTCTTTTCCTTCTACAACCTCGCTATAAGATTTCATGTCCTTTAATTAGTTCCTCTGAACTTTTACTTTTTATTTTGACCGTGCGACCAAACGATGTCTTTAACTCGAGAAGGATCATCAAATAGCTGTTTTTTTTTTCTGGGAAGTACAAAATCTTAAAAAACGTTGAAAATGGCACGACTTATAAAACGGTTTTAACATTCTAGCATAATAATATTGTCGACGTATCCTGCATCAGTTCAGTTACGATTCGCCAGCCTTGTTTATCTCTTTAGCACCACCCTTTAGTTAACTGGTATGATATAGAAGAAATAAGGTATATTTCGATAACATAGCAACTTCCAGCATCTGCACATACTGCACCGTCCAACTGAACCATTCACTTCTGCTTTCGACACACTTTGCAATAGCTCTTCCTCTTCACCTATGCAGCGAGTCGGAAACGCTGAATTAAAGAATTATTCTACTTGTTGTACCTTAGATCGTACACACATACACACATACATGCATACAGACATGCATAGATAACGTATAAAATTAATAACAGTAATTACATTGTAGATACTAGGATACCTGTGAGTGACTGGAAGGTGATGGCGTATTGTCTAAAGAGGTAATAATAATAATAATAATAATAATAATAATAATAATAATAATAATAATTAGGAAAGTGAGGGATAACTACAAGAGTTAAACTAGTCGTCAAATAAACTAGTTGCCCTCCCCTCCCACCCCCAACTAAAAAGCCTGTTAACAATCACAATGACCTTAGTAGGCCCTCAACCATAGCCACCGAGAAAGCACCTCGCTACTTTCTGCTCTAGTATTAGTTCCTCTGAACAAAGGATTTCGTAACTGAAGTGTCATCTTTTTTACTTTGTTACTTTATTCTGTTTTGCGTTAGTGGGCTCACTCGCATTTAACGGTAAGGCACTTTCAAAGAAATGCGCAAATAGATCAAAAGATTACTGGAAGAGCTGAACTGGAAAGGAAATAAACGAAGCTGCAAAATACAAGATTTGGCAAGAAACAACATAACATAATGAAAGGAAGGAAATGTCACTTGCATGATTTACAATATGGAGGTAGCTTTAAGAAAGGTAAAAGAAAGACGATGAAAGTAGACAGAATTAAACCACTTAAAGACAGTGTTAGCCCAGGACACTGTATGCGGTAAAAAATTACAAGAAAGTGCCAAGAAGTTCGGCCTTCACCTTGAATTCCCTCTTCAAGCAGCCATGACCATTACTTCTCAAAAGATCATCAGTTGCCAGTGCTGGCCATTATGGATTATCCCTTTAAAATCGTCGACAATCAAGGGCTTTGGGTTTCATAGGTCCGCAGTGCATAAGAGGCAGGTTTATTTTGAGCGCATTCTTGCCAATACCATGACTGGTAAATGAAGTATACCACCCAAGACAGCGCCAGATAGACGTTTATATTCATTACTCGTTGTTTTAAGCTTATGTTAATCTGACAAGACCCGCCAACTTCACTGCCATGGGCAATCAGTCAGTAATATACAACTTCAATACCACTACAGGGTTTACAGTACAGATATTCAAAAATTTGCGTTTGCAATCTTATTCCTGGAGACATTTATAATATGACGGCGATAACCTGGAATTGAACACGACAGTTCGGGTTGTCTTGCGACACAACACTCTGGCTCACCTTAATGCCAACACCAACTCATCCAGCTAGTGGACCGAAAAGATCAACTCAGCCCATAAAAGAAGTATCTCAGGAAGCTTCTTGAATAAGCTGCTATAATATTCAATGAGAAAGATGGAAAAGTTATTTGCAGAATAAGGATGCTTGCCGAACTGGAAGTTGTGTTCTCACTACCATCATTGCTGGACTCAAAACCTTGGAAAAACATAATAGGGTTCAAAGTGAGGGTTAACAACTAGAGTACGTCACTGGATGACAAAAACACCGATGACTGTGTCACGTTCTAGATAAGTGAAAGACAGGTCTCCGAGGAAGAACTTGTTACGTGGCCTTAAAAGGTTGAATGAAATCAAATGTACTGATACATTTTCAGGAGTTTGGAGAGTTTTTAATAACATGTAAAATCTCTCTCTCTCTCTCTCTCTCTCTCTCTCTCTCTCTCTCTCTCTCTCTCTCTCTCTCTCTCTCCTTAACGCTAAACGATTTTTTTTCTCTTTCTACTTTGCTAATTCCCATCGCTTATTCAAATGTTAAGATACGATGGTGTATTAATTGAGTTTGATTGTAAGCACCGTCTTGAAAAGGATGCTATTTTTGCTCTTAACGTTCTTTTGCCAATTACAAGTACCAAGTTGTACTAGTACATGTGATTTCTGTATTATTACTGTACCCAAAAGGATTGCATTGTACTGTCTTGTTGTAAGTGTTTTTTTTTAGATATCTTACTGGTTACCTATATTTTTCGGTCACTCGGTGGGCTAGGGATGAATAATCTCCTGGCGTAGTTTACTGTAGTTACATAAAAAGCAGGGAAGATACAACACTTACCCAACTTATCCAAATACCGGATCTCGCCCATTCCGTTCTGATAGCTACCATGATCCTTAATTTCCATTCTAGTTCAAAAAGAAACTGCTCGTGCACAAAGAGGCGCTTCCTCTTCGAGGAAAATTGCATTGCCTGGGTTGCTTCCATTCTGGGAATACTTTCACCCGCTAAAATTGCAAAGCATAATTCGTTTACTTTGCTTTCGCTCCGCTTTCGTATCAAACGGCTGCTGGAGTGCAGGGATGACCCCGCCCGAGATTTTTGGTATATACTCTTTGGTCTGGCTAGACTTTTCCAGGGCTGGAGACATCGCTTTGAAAGTCTTTCAGCAAACACTGGACGGATGGCCCATTTGCCTCTGGCAAATGTTACTACTAAATGAATTAAGTGTATTCGACTTAGTCACGAAAATTTTAAAATATAATGGAGAAGAACGGAAAACATCTTCACATGCACAGAGACCGTGTAAAATAAAGATCGTTTATGACCAAGAAAAATGCGTCAATGTACATCAACAAATACAGATGGATCCTCTTGCTAACATCCAGGAAAGATAAATAGACGATATCCACTTTAGCTCTCCTCCAATGTAACGAGAGGCCAAAAAAAATACAATAATAGTAAAACAGACAAATACAGTTTCACTCAGGTGACGGAAAAAAAATCGCCTATCAAAGTGGAAGGATGAAGAAGTCCAAAATGAAAGAGCGAAAATAAATCCCAAAAGCTAAAAGCAAATAAAAAGGTTATCTGGGATTCGGGCCGCCGAAACTGATCTCGTGATTTCTTGGTCTTCTTTCCAAAAGCTTTAAGCCATCCAGCACGAGATATCATAAACACACTTGTTTTCTTTTCCTTCTGTTTTCAGGAGGGAGGTTTCAACGCCATCGCATTTATCAACAACGCCGATTAATGTTCAAGGCGGAGTATGAAATGTTTTGATGCAGTTTGGGCAAAGAAGAAGAAGAAGAAGAAAAAGAAGAAGAGAGAGAGAGAGAGTTTTGTAAAGAATTCTTCACGGTAAATGATCGATCGGGACATTAAGGTACACATTTGCTCTCTCTCTCTCTCTCTCTCTCTCTCTCTCTCTCTCTCTCTCTCGTATTTTAAAAAAAATTTCAGTGGTATTAAAATATTAAATGACAGATAATAAGAACGCAGACGGATAATTAGAATACTATACATTCTAATAATGAAGATTTTATTAACCACATATATCAAGAAAACCAAATTAACAGTCTATCCGCTAATAACGTTTTACCCAAAAGAACGGACAAATGAATGTTATTATTATCTCTGACACTAAAGTGGGCGTATAAGACCTAGAAGTTTATGTTCTCTGAACTAGGGTTGTGTTATAGCCTCTGCATTGTGACTGACCTTCCTGTTTTGCATCGAGTTCTCCTCCTTGTAGGGAAACTCAGGGGCATTTTATTAATCTATTATTTATTAGTTAATAATTTCATATTCCGTTTTATTAATTCTTTGCATTTAAAATGATTTTGAATTTGGGAGTGACTGTACTATTCTTTTTTCTCTGAAGCCAACTCTTATTACGGAAAGCAAAACTAAATCAACCAGGCAGTGGTAATAGTTGTCGTAACCGTTCAAATGTCAGGTATTTGTGTGTGTATGTGAATTTTCATCTTTCGCTATCAGTGTCTAATCTGCAATTCCGTAATCTTGATGGTTGGAAGAGTTGAGACCGTACTTAGAAGGGAAACTAATAGAATTACAATTAAAGAGGGTAATCATGATCTTCTCTCCCGCAAGCGAAGTGCCTTCTAGTGTGCTAAAGCTAAAGTTGCAATAAAAATAGACCCTCATATCGCCAGCCATTATCCTATCTAGTCGACATCAGAATTGCAAAATCAACAAAAAGAAAAGTGGCGATATATTTCCAACTGATCATACTTCTGTGTTTACAACTGGAAAGATGGCCCTCTTTGACCGTGTAATATACACCAGAAAGAAAAGCTATTCCCCATAATGAATCCCACTATGATGTTCTTTCCTTTCTTGTCTCTTTTTTATCTATTTGTTATTTCTGCTGTTTCCCTTCAAGATCCTGAAGTTTCATGCCAGCTTACTAAAATTACGTTAAGCTCTTGTTTACATTATGTTTCTTTAGTTTTTGGTCTTGTCGTTCGAACCTGTGAAAAGTCAGTCTTGCATTGTATATACGTTCATTTAACCCACCCATATTTCCAGACATGAAATAATTAGGTTTATTTCTAATATGACGAAGGCGTCATCGATTCCTTTGGAAGCCCAATGCTGTATCAGTAACACGAAAGACATTTCCCCCCTTCAGGGTGGCCGAAGTTTAGGTTGAAACTTTGGATTAGCTTTCTGCATTAGAGAGAGAGAGAGAGAGAGAGAGAGAGAGTGAGAGAGTCGTGGAACGGGGTGGGCAGGCAGCGGGGGGGTGGGGGAGAGGGGCGGGAATGGAATGAAATGTGTGTGTGAACTATTTATAAAATACTGGGAGAAGAAACACTGAGAATGAAATAATGATAATCACAAGAAGCAAACAAGGGCACAACATACGTGCGATGTCAGACCAAAAAAGGTGTTAGCGTAGAATAAGATAAAAATAAGTAGGTGAAAATGAGACAAGAAGAAGCAGGGTTTCAGAAGACATGGCTTCTGGAGGAACAGAAAATCTTTCCTCGCGAGACTTGCGCTACATAAGCATCAGAAACAAAGGACACGGGAACGAAAGGCGTTGAGAGAGAAGACGTGAGAGGATAAAAAGAAAATCCCCAAAAAGAATTTTCATTTTCACAAAAAAAAAAGGCGCATCACCAACTTAGTGCATCCGAAATGTTTCTAACTCACACATTAAATCTACGTCAGATTCATCATGGAAAAACAACATTAGCTACAGAATTTGTATATTTTCATCAAAATATCTTCACCGAATGAACTCATAAGAATTGACCCTTTTTAATTTTCTGTAAAAGAAAAGTATTGAGATGGCTTTGTCTGTCCGTCCGCACTTTTTCAGTTTGCCCCCAGATCTTAAATACTACTGACAGAGTTCTGCAAATAGGTATGTTGGTTATCCAACCTCCAGTCATTTAACATACCAAATTACAGCCTTCTAGCCTCAGTAGTTTTTTATACGATTTAACGTTAAAGTTAGCCATGGTCGTGTGTCTGACAACGCTATTGGACAAACCACCACCGGACTCTGAGAGTTTAATACAGCGTTATACGCTGTACAGGCATTTTTTACGTGTTCATATTGTACAAAATCTCTTCGGTCTCATCAACGACAAATTCATGCCTAGAATATACTATTTCACTTGGAGTATTTATAAACGGTCCTAAAACCGTGCAAGGTATGACTTACTTGAGATATAAGGAGTAACAAATAGGATCTCATAAATCATTAAAACAAAGATTTCCTCCGGAAATCAGTATAGGCAGTTCTCACATAACTGACTATACCTTGGTTTAGAAAATGAATTACGTGAGATGGTACTAGCTTTGAAGCGTGGACTCCTAGCCTATGCTACTATAATGTCACAGGGCATCAATGAACTAATTTGGGAATTTTTGACAGGGAGCATTAGCATTTACTGAAAAATTTTGTAATTTTAGTTGTAATACTGCGGAATAAACAGGTCTGTTCACATAATCTAAGTGATTTTGTAACGTTTACCTTACTAGGAAACTTCAGAAGTGAAAAAAAAAAAAAATAAATAAATAAATAAACTGGAGATAATCAATCTTGCCTTTATATATTAGTAATACTGCACATCCTCATGAACACTCATCCACACAAGAGCTGTATAACTGTAACTCTGATAAACTGTGCCAGTCGTTCTTATCTGAATACAAAAGAATCAGTACACTATAGCAATAAAATATAAACGTAAATTATTCAGTAACACTTCCCGAAGAAATCTTTATTAAAGGAGAGACCTCAGTCAAGAAACAGTTTTCCTTAATGTATTGTAGAATTTGTGCTTGAAAGACTAACGAGGCGAGTTTAGAATAAAGTCAGACATAAAATATTGAGTGTACAATGGCTGCTGCATGCATTGCAAAGAAATTGGATTAACTGAAGGACTGGTTCACATGTGCCCACGTTACTTGCTGTAATTTCAAGACTCATTTGCTCGTTAGCAAGGGAGATTTATTGTCATTACTTATATAATGTAACTGCTGCAAAATAAAGTTTATCAACGTAAACGGGAACTATTTTGTAGGCTATGAATATTCATAAGAAAAATAAGCATTGGAATAAAATATCTAAATATCTAACAGTACGTGAGTAGTAAAGAATTCTGTATCTTTTTGTTATTCTTTATGAATCGATATTTTGCTCTCTCTCTCTCTCTCTCTCTCTCTCTCTCTCCACTTATTGTTGTATAGCGCAAGAAGTTATGATTATGCTTCACCTGAGAGTTGGAAATATTAGTATGCAATGATCTAATTTAAACTACATCTTAGGAGAAACTGATCAACTACACTTCTGGATCACATGCCGATGTTCTAGAACGACAGAAAGATGTAACATTATCAATTTTCTCGAACTTCAGCAAAATAATTATTGATTTGCTTATTTATTTATTTATTTATTTATTTTATTTTATTTATTTATTTATCTATTTATTTTGTCAAACGTTTCATAAGCATTATTCCAGTCTTCATAAAAAATAGGATGTCACCTTTAGGCAAACAAAAGCGCACTGTCTCGTACGTGAACAAGATGACCCTCAAATCTAGGGCTGAGAACTAGAAGGGCCAATGTCATAAAACCATGTTTTCAGAAAAACGCATTTAAAATATTGCTTCCTTTATTAAAATTCAGGTAAGTACAGCAAACGAAAGCCTTTTTTTGGGGGTGATTGCTTAACTTATAACATTGGCCATTATAGCACTGAAACAAAGATAAATTTCTAATTTAGTGACGGTCTTAACTACAATCGGCCATTTTTTGATATTGGCCCTTTCAAGTTCTCAGCCCTAGAAATGTAGTTCTGACGCCGGAAAGAAGTTATTAAGAGACAGTGCTTGTCAAGCCTCTAGGTGCGAAAATATGCGCTAAAGTTAGTGACCTGATCGTTTGTTTTCTTACGAACTACTTCCACAATAACGAACCCGTGCTGGTAATGTACTAGCCCACCTTAATCTAATTGCAACAACGGCAGTTTATGTTGGAAGACATACAATGGAAATGGAAGTGCGGGGTAGAAGGAAGAAGGGAAGACCAAGAAAGAGATGGTGTGATTGTGTAGGGGAAGATAAATTATGGAAAGGTATTAACGAGAACGGTGCACAGGACAGAAATCGATTTTGACGACTCATTCGCAACGGCGACCCTATATAAAAATAGGTTAAAGCTGGGAAGAAGAAGAATAATCTTCGGAAATGTCTCCCTCATTCCAAAAGCTCAGATGTTTGTGTGTATTGAAATAATGTTTTGTGCCTTTCCTATACTGAACAAGTTTTGTTATTGGGCTTAGAACTCATACTGGATTTCTTTCAAAGATATTAAGTGCTTGAATCTAGTATAGTTCACTTTTCACTCCTGATAAAACTCAGAGTGCCACTTATATTCAAACCCTGCTTGCTAAATAAAACTATATATTTACTTATTTAGCAAGGAAAAAACTGGTTATCTTGCTTTCTTCTTTCGTAGCAAAGGAAAACACTTCTCTTCAGTCAAGAATAACTAGAGCACAAAGGCTTACTTACAAGAAATCGGTTTGCATTGTATCAAGCAGCCATTCATGACTGCAATGTGATATCCGACTGCAATTTTGCATTAAAGATATTAGCAATAATAATAAACAGTAATATAAGATATGCACACTGTAGGCGACAAACATTCAAGTAAAATTATATTTTTCAAATACCGAAAACCCGCATAACATAAAGGACAATTACAAAGTAATTGCACATCAGTGTCGTGTTAACACCAATAACAACGAAATATAAAATACAAAGTAAAAGTGCAGCTTTAGCAAAAATCTCTCTCTCTCTCTCTCTCTCTCTCTCTCTCTCTCTCTCTCTCTCTCTCTCTCTCTCTCTCTCTATCTCTCCAGGAAGAGTGTTCAAAAGTTCTTAGAAGATCATCTTCGGGATCCATTCCTAGAAGAGGAGTCCCGAAGTCTTTTACGACGGGTAAATGATCACTGAGGAGAGAATAAGAGGAGTTGAAGGAAGTATTCGTGCAATATAATCAGTTCTGAAAATCAGAAGGCTCTAGTAAATATAACCGAATTCGACAGACATAAGCACGTATGAGCGGGGATAGACTTGTATCTTCCTTCTTGGTCGGGTAATTGCCGTTACCTCCTTAGGAGACCCGAGATCGAAAACTCGGCTGGGCTTCTTAGTGGCAAGCGTTTCCAAAATGTGAAGAAATCGAGGGCATTGTGGATAATAAATACTAACACACACACACACTATATATATATATATATATATATATATATATAGTATATATATATATATATATATAATATATAGAGAGAGAGAGAGAGAGACCGAGACGAGAGAGAGAGACGAGAGAGAGAGAGAGAGAGATAAATTCTTCTGTTAAAACAGGATACGTATCAAGTATAAGAGGCCCGTTAAAACGATGTTTTAAATCTAAGGACTATATTTTGGTGCTTTCTTCCACCCTTATCAAGCAGTGAATGACAGAACGAGTTTCATTAGAGAGAATATTTAGTAGGAGATATGCCTTTAGTGATGCCTGGGGACGTCGCTGAGCCATCGTAGATTCCGTTAATTGTCTTAATCCGTTTCATCGTTGTCTTAAGAAAGATGTTATCTATTCGGTCTGAGTCCCAACTTCCATTTGAAAGGTTAATCGTATTATTTTGTTGTTTTATTTGTGAAGAATCCACCATTTGGCATTTGTATCGACAGCTGCGCTTATATAGAATTTGGGATGACTTACATTCCATGGTATGGTTCGTGTTATTTACATGATGGAAAATTGCTGAACTAGTTGTCCATATCTAACTGATCGTTTATTTAGCATTAATCTTTCCAAGATAGATTTACCAGTGAAAACGAAATATGACTTATCACAGTCGTTGCAAGGGATTTTGTAAACTCCACTATTTTTGGAAACTGGTTTCTGCTGAACGTTAATTAATGATTTCCCTAGTGTATTCGGATAAGTGAAAATAAAAGGATTCGAGGGGCATAAGGTTTGTGTGATCTCTCGTAAATTATCCGCGTGAGGGATTTTGCTTTTGTTTGTGTATTTTTCCTTTTCTTTGTTTTCTGTAGTTTTGTAAAATAAAGAAAAAAAAGCTCTTTGCTTTATGTATGGCTTTTTCTATTGTGTGCTTGGGGTTATTTAACAAGTTAAGTTGATTGATTATTTAAAATTCTTTGTTAAGAAAATCTGGGGAGCAAATTCTCAGGGCTCTAAGAAATAAATTACCTGCTTTGCAGAGTTTGACTGAAATATGCTGTGTGAAAGTGAGACTTTCGCTTTCCTAGAAACAGTGAATTTATAGTTGTTATTAGTTCTGATTATTATGACATCTATAAAGGGGATTTGGTTATTGTTTTCCCATTCTAATTTAAATGTTATGCTCGGGCCCAAGGAATTTAATTTTTGTAGAAAGACATCCTGCATAAACTGAATTAAAACTAATGCAGCTCTTATTACAATAACTTGTGCTAAAATGAAAATACCTCATGGAGTATAACAGAATTAAAAGAAAAATCTCTGGATATGCAAACATGAGCATTTGAACATGGGAGAAAGACCAAGAATAATAATCTAATCCTACTCTGGCTGCCTACCTCCCAAACCCTCCTATGAGGCGGCCTTTGCCTCATCCTTCGAACCTTGCATGAGTTGCCTCAATTTCTATTGTACCTTTAGGAATGACACTTGTAATTAGTGATTCCAGAAAACAAGGATGCAGGGTTCATTTCACGACTTGTTACTGCATCAACACAACCCCCCAACACTCGTGATTGTTCCGTCATATTCATGTCACAGATGACGAGTTCTTCAATATTTTAATGAATTTCCATAGAATTTCTCTCCAGGACTCATTATCGATCGCGAAACAAGCATTTCAAGTGCCACTCGGGATGGGCTGGAAACGACGAGTGTGATTTGATAAAACAAGTAAAAAATGCAATTAAGTTTACTCGGCGCAATCGACTTTTCTGAACAGCGTATAATCAAGGTCACTGAAGCTTTCAGCCACGGTCCGGTCGTGGTCTGCCCTACAGCGTTGCAGACGCAAGATCATGGCTGATTTTAATCTTGAATAAAATAAAAACTACTCAGGCTAGAGGACTGAAATTTAGTGTGATTTATGCCTGGAGGGTGGATGATCAATATACTAATTTGCAGCCCTCTAGAATCAGTAGTTTTTAACATCTGAGGGCGGACAGAAAAGTGTGAACAGAAAAAGTGCGAACAGATAGACAAAGCCATTTCGATAGTTTTCTTTTACAGCAAACTAAAAAAAAACACAAAAAATCATACAGCTTTTTGAAGTTGCCATGGACGGACATGTCCCACACAATCTATCAAAAAATAAGATCAAATATTCAACGTGATAATGAATGATATTTTTTGATAAATTACTGATAAATGAAATATCAATCTCAACGTAAATTAGATTCAGCAAACATACCCCCTTATTCTATTACAATATTTCCAGCGCCCAAGTTTTATTATAAAAATGTTATGTCTTTTTACATATGTTTATGCCTCAAGGTATTCCATTTACCATAACTCAAACCTTTCAAGACCTTAGCATTTTTTGCATACCTCAACATTAATCATTAAAATTTGATATCTTTCAAGATATATTTTCCACTACTTTAATTGGAAGATATATCTGATGTTCAATTAAAATACATACTAATTCTCAAAGGGGGAGAATACACCACATGTACGAGATAGAAAAGACTTGAATCATTATTCACGATACCAAGGTAGCATCCATCTAGCAATACACTTGTTTCTCCAGGCCCAGACTCCGTTGTATAAGGGGCTGTATTCATTCAATACCTAAATTTGGAACAAAGATTTTCTCTACAAACATATGAGCATGTTTTGAAGAATCGATACGTTAGGAGAATACATACATGAATACATACATACATACATACACACACACACACACACACACACACACACACACACACACACACACACACATATATATATATATATATATATTATATATATATATATATATATATATATATATATATATTAAGCCATAGATATTGTTTAATATCAAATTCAAAACAATCTTAGTAAAACCTCGGCTAGCTATGGGGCATTTAAATCTAAATATTTGGAGCTTCATATCTACAAATATAAAAAAAATCATGCGTATATATTTATGATATATATATATATAATATATATATATATTATATATATATATTTATATATATATATATATATATGTGTGTGTGTATGTGTGCGTGTATGTGTGTGTGTGTGTGTGTTTGTGTGGGTGTGTTCGCGATCGCGCGCGTGCTTAAGAAGTTTAACTGCTCGTAAAACGGGCGATTAACATCACATTGTTAGGTGCTTAATACTAGTGTCTTTGACGACCCTAAGGCAATAACCATGTTTTCCCCCATTCTTTACGATTGCATTACCATATTATTGAACTCTGAACTTCGCGTTAAATTATAGCGGCAGCAATCTGAAAGGACCATTGTCCGGCAGAAAACGCTGTTCAATGTCGTTAAAAGAGCTCGCTGGGTCGCCTATGAACGAGCTCCCAAAATGGCATTGGTGTCGGGGGGAAGTTTATGTCAGAGGGAACGCTTCCAACTCCATAACTCTGGGGTGACGCCACAGTGCCTGGGGATATGCCTCCGTACCTTCTACTTCTCTTATTTTTGGCCCCCGTTCCTCATTTTATTGGGGTTTTAGCACTGATTTTACCTCGGGAGTATTTCATTTTTGATGGTGAAAAACAATCCCCTGTCGGTGGGTTCTATAATGCAAGTAAGAATATCTACAACATTTGTTGGTAAGACACAGTCCACTGATCGACATTAAGAATGAATTATGCACTGTTGGGTTTGAGTATTTTTATGTTACAATAGATTAGGTATGAAAAATTAAACTATAGATTTACTGATTAAATACTGTAAAATGACATCCTGAAACAATGATTGAGCTCCAGTGAGTTTTAAAAAGCTGAGAATCTTATTAACATATTCTCCAGAAAATATGAAAGAAAAAAAGCATGGTAAATAAAAAGGTTAGATAGGATATTGACGCAAAAAATACAATTGAGGGTAACCGCTTGCTTTAAAAGTACTTTAAAATAAAAAATAAAAATCCAACCCAGTCAAAGACAATCCTTCCATTATGGACGTTCTTAAAACTAGGCTACCAGCAGAATGAGAGAGAGAGAGAGGGGGAGAGAGAGAGAGAGAGAGAGAGAGAGAGAGAGATTTCTTAATTTGTCACTAGAAGGATTGAACTCCCACGAGAGTACTGGCAAAAAGCCAACAGTCCTTTTGGCTGTAACGCGTGGCAACCTTTTTCATTATGGCCGGTGTTAGCAACTTTTCCATTCTTTTTTTTCTTGATCCTCTCTCTCTCTCTCTCTCTCTCTCTCGACAACATTAGTGTTGTATTGTGCTGTATTCCTTTTATATACAAACCGCTGAGGCTAGAGGGTCGCAAATTGGTATGTTGATCATCCACCTCCCAATCATTAAGCAACAAAATTGCAGCCCTCTAGCCTCAGTATTTTTTATTTTACTTATTTTATCTGGCAACGATATAGACCAGGCCACCAACGACCATGGTTAGGGTTTCATGGGCCGCAGCTCATACAGCATTATACCGAGACCACCGAACGATAGATCTATTTTCGGCGGCCTTGATTATACGCTGTACAGAAAACTCTATTGCGCAGAAGAAACTTTTTTTTCACCTGTGGAATGTGGTGGAAAGTTGTGATTCATGGATCTGCTTACTGAACCTAGTTCTGGAAAGTCGAGGTTTTTCTTAGGTGGTTTTCTGCTAGTCCTAACTGGGTGGCGTAGTAACTGTGATATGAACTTAAACTCAATCAAAACTAAACTTAATCATATTTGTTATTCGATATGGCAATATTTTCCGGCCCTATAACTTGCTGTGATTTTTTAATACATCAGTTTGCCTTATCAGCTGAAGGAAATCTTTATCGTTGTAATAAATGCTCCGCATATTCTCTAGAGTTCGTTAAGTTCTTGAGAATCGTCAGTCACCCTATCAAGATCCTCTGTTCACTTTTATTTCTTTTTGTACCAGTAGAAATACTTTATTTTATTGTCTGCTTATACTTGTACGGATCTGAGTTGAATTTTGTGAATATTTCATGATTTGAAAATCTTTTTAGTATTATTTATAACTGAGTCTACATAAAAAAAGGTAGATCTTTTAGAGATTCGGCAATGACTGTTATTGAAAACGATTACATGATTTCAAACCAGGCCAATTCTGTCTATAGATGAACCAATTCCGTAGCCATCAAACATAATTATGAAGTTATCCAATCGCAGAAAACCCCTAAGGAATCTGATTTACATTGCCAGATGGATTATGTAATTATTATCCTGCAGGAGCACCAGTTTATGAGCGTATAAAACTTCGTCGGTTTTTCTAGATATCAGTGCCAATGTGTTTACTGTCAAGGGGCTTAGACCACAAAGAAAGATACAATGATTTCCATATTTTCTTTCCTTTACAGGATAATGAGGCGCACCGTATCACCACATAGGGTACCGTATGTCAAATAAAGTACGGCGTTCGTTAGGAAAAAGATTGCAAAATGATTATTTATCATGATAAGCATTTGGCGACTTTGCTAAATTGGTCACCGTCCCACTCTTATATGTTTTCACAACTCTATATGATTCATTCGTGTTATTAGTGTCACCTCGTGAAGAAATCTATAATAAAAATTGTGTCCTAATGCCTATAATACAAATGCCATCATAAAAAATGAAGTTGGTTTGTTAAATTCATTACGGTAAAAATAACCAACGAAAATGAACGTTTCTTTTAAAACAATTTTGATAAGAGCTTATGGACCAAATCTTGCTAGAAATCAATTGGGCAGTAATGGTTAGCACACATATATAGATTAACTTCCCCTACACCAAAAAATGTTGCACCACTTTTCTCCAAATGATCGAATTCGTTACACTACTTAATTGTAATAAGGAAAGTTTCTAGTGAACGAAAAGTCCACTTCTTGTTTCTCTCTCTCTCTCTCTCTCTCTCTCTCTCTCTCTCTCTCTCTCTCTCTCTCTCCCGCTTTCTATTCCTTCCACTTAGAATAGCGCTTCAAGGAGGTGCAGGCGTCACTGATCAGGGGCTTTTCCAATTATCTCGGCCATCCTGTTACGCCCAGAACGGTGCCATCAAACACCGCACCCTCACCGCCAACCAACAGCACATCACGCGAGAGGGCATCGTAAAAAACACCGAGATAATCGGATATTTGTTCAGTTCTCCGGTTGTTTGAGTCGTTGTGAAAGAGAGTTACCGATTTGTCCAATATTCTGTGAGAACTGGACAAATATCGAATGCATTATTCGTACATATGAGAGATTTAGGTCATCCTATTAACTGGAGTCAGCAAGAGCCTTAATTTCATGTAATGACAGTTAAAAGGAATATCATTGAATCTTGTTTCATCAAGTCAAATAATAGAAATGTTCTAAATTTAAGTCTTGGTTTATTTAAACTCGATGCCTTCATAATGAAAAACGTTGTAGATAAATATAAGCAACAAAATTAATATAATCAGTATTTACATGTTTTGGACCATATTGATACGTTATAGTTTCTGTTGGGGTTAAATCTATGATTTAGTTTGTGACCGTGTGATATACGATAATCCTGAATTATCTTTTTGATCTTTACCCTTTTGACAATTAACCATCTGGTATTTTTTTTATCTTTTTGTTTACCTGATAAGTCTCTTTCCAATTGTATTTCATTCGTTCCTTGACAATGTCTTAGTAAAGACGAAAGCGCTTGGATTTCTGCCTATCATTTTCCTTTGGCATTCGCTTATTTAATGAAGTCACGTGCACCTACTGTGATTTTTTAAGGATATATATATATATATATATATATATATATATATATATATATATATATATATATATATATATATAATTTCATATATAAGGAAAACTCATACATTTAGTAAACCATAGTTGCACAAACCCTCTCCAGACATATATTATTACTGTTTAACTCTCCAAACACCAAAATTCCGGGTGTTTTACCCTTAAAATTTCAATGGAAATTTTAAGGGTAAAACAAGCAAATGCTCTCGATTCCTTTCCTTTCTGGCAATTTCACCATTAGAAGAAGATTAAAAAAAGGTGGAAAATAAAGTGGAGAAAAAGGAAAATAGTGAGATTATGTCCGCGAATCACCCAACCTTGGATATTACTCTTCTCAGCTCTCGGCTTCATTTATATGCAAATCGGGCTTTGTATATTTTTAGGAGCCTTGTTGCTTTGTTCTTTAATGGCTAAACATTTTATGTAAAAATGACTGAACGTGTTTACCCAAGGAACATTCAAATTAAGGTGAAGGAGAAAATAGACCACGTAAGGATAAAAAGTGGATGGTTTCCTTATACGTGTGGAAAAGAATTTGAGCTCTGAAAAAACTGAGACCTGAAAAGCGATTTGTAAGTAAATTTTACTTGTGTTCCCACTAGTAGTGCATGTGCACAACTAAACGCCCGCACACATACAATATTGTTTGCATATAAGTATACATGCATGTAAGTATGTACAAGTCATATGCCAGTCATGAATTATAGTTACGGTTATTACATACGTGTGTTTCAAATTAATATATATATATATATATATATATATATATATATATATATATATATATATATATATATATATATATATATATATAAAATAACGAGATGGTCAAATCTCGTTATCATTTTAAAAGGTAGCTATGGACCAAGAGCGGCCTAAGGCAATTGGCAACACATTCTCTCTCTCCATCTCTCCTGATACCCAACAGCTTCTTTCTTTCTCTCGATCTCGATTCTCAATAACTCTCTCTCTCCATCCATCTTTCTCTCTCTCTCTCGATATACCTCCCCTCCATTAACTAAGGTCCTCAATTCAGAGTCGTGAATTACAAAAATACGCATTTATTTAAAAGCAAAGTATTAACTTAGATTCTTAACAGAATGATTAAATGAAATGTTAAACTCAGAAGCCTAAACAACTCAGATAATCCTCGGTAATCAATCAAACACCAACATTAGTTTAGCCATAACACTATTCACAGTCAACATAGTAATTAAGTCAGTACCCGTTTCTCCAGGTTAATTCCACTCTTCTCCAGAACAATTCCCCTCTTCCAGAATCGCCCATTTCAGCACAGTTGCACTATTACTTATCATCAAACACTTTGGCAGAAGCCTTCCTGGGTCTGCCTTCTCTCTATAATAGTCTCCCCTTCACGGTAGTACTACACTTCATTATGTAGGGGAAAAAGGCTCGCATGTACGAATTCACACACAAGGTTCACGCCCATAAACTGCTTGAGACCAGTTTCAAAGTCACCTCTACAACAAGCTCTCATAGCGACAGGACGAGGCACTGATTTGCTAAGACAGCACTCTTGATCACACCACCTCAAAGAAAGATGCGTTAGCATTCCTAAGGTGTCACTCGAACACTCTGTCTCCAGGGAAGTTAAATGATAAGTTTCTACATTCCAAGAAACGTCATAGCATATCAAATTATATATTATTTAAAATATATCATAGCAAATCCCCCTCTTTATGTAACAAACACACACACACAGACACACAGACACACACACACACACACACACATATATATATATATATATATATATATATATATATATATATATATATATATATATATATATATATATATTTGCTGTTACCGTTAAGTTGTTAACTTCAACATTGGTATATTATGTCTCAAAAATTTCTTCTTTTCTTGGCTTCTTTTACAGATCACTCGAGCACTTCTACAAAATTGTCCTTCAACGAGAGAGAGAGAGAGAGAGAGAGAGAGAGAGAGAGAGAGAGCGAGAGAGAGAGATTAGATTTGTGCGCGTGTATGTATTTATAAGTGTTCAAGTGCATGAAGCAAAACGAAGGAAACTGTTTTCTCTGCTGCTGTTGGAAAAACTCATTTTGCTCTCTGTGTAAATTCGATACGTATTGCTTCAAGATGATTTTGTTTCCTTTTGATACAAGTAGAATGTTTCTGAATAATTGACTTTAAGTATGTTATCTCTCTATCTATCTACCTATATAATACTATATATATATATATATATATATATATATATATATATATATATGATATATATGTACATATATATACATATATATGTGATATATATATATATATATATATATATATATATATATATATGTATATATATATATATATAATATATATATATATATAAGATATATATATATATATATATATATTCTGTTTCCTCTTTTATTCAAGAAAAATCCAAGTGTTGTCTGTATTCTTGTTATCTTTAATATATACTAACAATGCACATGATATTTATCATCGCCTACTACTTTTCATGTTACGTCCCTACACCGGTCATAAGTTTTCTTTTGACATTCAACATTCAGAGTTGCAAAATTACATGATTGTACGGGATTAGATGCATAGTTTTTAAGCAGTTCCTCCACATATAAATTTATATATAAATAAATGAAGAAAATAAACATAAACTATGCAATCATACTGAGATTAAAAAAAATATTACACGGTTAAGGGAAACTTTCTTCATAACTTCTAGCCAAACTTCATCAAAAAGGAAGAAAAAACTTCCCCTTCTTCTTCCCGTGATCCTTCCTTAACCGTTGAAAAGTTTTTGCCGGAGACTTCTGGGTGTAGAAATCAGACTTTGTAATCACTTTATAATTTTTCTTCCCTAGAGTTTTTCCAGGCGCGTCCCTCAAAGCCACGGCAGACAAACACGGACACGAGGGGAGATGAAGTAGAGGCGAAGGGAAGTAAAGGAACGAAGAAATGAGAGACAAGAAATAACGTTGAAATCGAGAGAAGACAAAGGGTGGTGAACAGGTTGGACATATCACACCTAGGGAAAGGAAATTAACTTTGAAAACTGACAGTGAATTTCGTGAGATAAAGCAATTGTCGCAGATGGAAGACAGACAGACATCGACATTCTGAGAAATGTAAAGTGAACAATTTCACAAGATACCATTTCCATAAAAGCCTAATTAAGGTGGAAGTTGGTGATCTTTGGCTATTAATAAGCCGCGGTGACCTTTAATTTAAATTAAAGGTAAAGTGAGTTTTCAATAGCACGAAATTGCTTCACACATTTTCAGAATTTTGAATGGTTTTCTATAAAAAAAGTTACTCTCCAGAAAATTATTACTGCGTAATCACAGAAAATGGCAGGGTAAATTTTTATTCTCAGAGCCATAATAAGTACAAGACAAAGAACATGTAAATATATCAACTTTTTTATGTAAAGTTCAAAGAATAACGCAAAAGCAAAATAAAAATACAAAGACACGGTCAATATCAACAATGTTTGACTGATGAAATGAATCGAGCAAATGGAATCCGTTATACCAAAATGATGATATTTGATAATAATCTTAGCCACCTCTGTAATTTATTTCAT
>NC_087210.1:64744870-64747370 GCF_015104395.2 Macrobrachium nipponense
TAAATAGTGAAGTAAACAGAATGGCAAGAAAATACAAGGCAAAGCATTCAAAGTCAGAGTACATTATTGAGAATTCTATGATAATTGGAAGTGAGAGAAATATATTCGGTTATTTATCTGTCGATATCGTGGAAAAAACGAGCAGTCTAAGTGCAGAGTGAATCCCGAAAAATATGATACATAAACCTGCTTTATCCCAAAGCCATCACAGGTAACAAATGGGAGCTCATTTGAATGGCAACATTTATGTGGCAATGATGAACGCTCCCATTTGGGCATAAAAGTTGAATCCGTGAAGAAACACGATCACACACAATGTTTCCTCGTAAAACCATCGGAGAATAATAATGTATTATACGAATGACAATACTCATTGGACGATATAGATAACAATTTGGACGGCACAGCAGGACCTGTCGATGATGTATATGGGAAATCAAAAAAGTTCTGCAAAGCGAAATCATTTCGATGATGCCCGTTATTTTCAGTGATTGAGTTTGAAACGTGCGATTATATCCTCCAATATTTCATTTGGAAATACTCAAGTTGATTTATAGGTTATTTGTGTGAAAGCGAGATGTGGTAGGACGCGTCATTATTTCGAGAGTTGAATTTGGATACACATAGAGCGATGACTTTCATAGAATTAATTGGATTTTTTTTTTCTTCTCATTTAGCGACACACCTCGTATTTAAGTTTTTCATTTTACAAAGCCTTAGAATTCATGCTCAGAACTAAAAGGTTGATGTCACATCTCATATGGTTTCCTTACAAACAGTGAAAGTATGGTGAGAGTAAGACAAACAGACAGACAGAAATACCGAGAACAAAAGAAAAATAAATCTGATGTTGATGTTTAACATTATTTACCAAAATGCTTAAGAAATAATCAACAAAAAGGTGTCGAAAGCTTAAATCTCCATCCATTTCTGAAAACCACTTTATAACTAAAAAAACAATCGCACATAGTTATGTTATATATGATTTTTTTCCATATAACCAATGTTTCCTTAATATAGGAAAGATATATCATTTATATCCTGCATTCGTTGTATCTAGTTTCAAGAAAACTCATAACTAGGAGGATCTTTATGTGCACTGAAAAAAGAAAATAATTACAGATGACAATTATTAAAACGTCATTCATGTGTTTATTTGGAGCAATCACTATCACGCGAATAGCTACAGTATTTGTAGAGTAAGGGCGCAATCAAAAATAACAAACAGCTTTCCATGAGGGTGGATGTCAACCCTACACTCCCGTACCAAAGCCTATTCCGCCCCAGCCGGGGCGGACAAACTGGCTTGGAGCGGTTGGTGGCTGTGTTACATCTCCCCTACTGTCACCCGGGGAGGACAAACAAGGTACACTCAGATTTTATTATTATAGATAGATACTTTTTTTTTACCAGAAACCACTTTCCTTCATTATGAATTCTGTGAAAATCTATAGTTATATACCTCTCTTATGCCTAAGACTATTGGTATGCACTTTGAGTACACATTTCTAAAAGAATCCTCAACAAATATCTAACTCTAGCGTCACCTTCCGTAAAACAGATGAAGTTGCTATTCAGCAAATTAGTCATTTAATGAAATATGTTTCTGATGACTTGAGAACTGAAGGAAAACTGACGCCAAGTTCTAAGAACTCTAATGAAAGCGTAAAATCCTCCGCAAGTAACTATATGTATATAAATACCTGCGAGCACTTGACAGAATAAATTGCCTACGACAAATGAAAGTATGCATCTCTTGCAAGCAAATGGAAGTATGAATCACTTGCGAGCAACTACAAGTATGAATCACCTGCTAACCAATGAAAGTATACATCACTTGCGGACAAAGAACACAAAACTATAAGTCACCATTTAAACAAAATTGAAGCTTCTGTAAAGTAACGAAAAACACTTATTTTCCTTACAACAAAGTATGCTTTTGGTGTAGCAATATTGGATACATGAAAGGCTAATTTCAAATTACCGGAATGGACCCAATAAGAGTCAATCCAAATTTCCATGGAAGCTTACCGTCTCTCCTATATTCTGCTAAAATCCTCAGAATTTCCTCAAAGCGGAATCCGGTTGGCCACCCCCAACCACCTCTCTCTCTCTCTCTCTCCCTCTCTCTCTCTTATTACCCTGTTACCTGTTGTTTATTTTCTAAAAAAATATACTATCACTCTTAACTGTTTTCTCCATCTATTACCTTTATTTACTTGTGCACACTATTTAGTATTTCCAAAAGTAGTTATTTATATTTTTTATCTTATTATAAAATTATTATTATATTAATTTAAAAAAAAAAAAAAGATAAACGTCCGACGAAAGTATTTATCAGTTAACCTAAAATAATATCAGATGAATGGTACTACAAAGGAAATAACAAGGACATTTAAATCATAGCACTTGCATTATTATTGATCAGTTAAAATTGCCTGCTGTCTCGATCAAAGCACGGATAACTGATACTGATAATAAAAAGAAATATTCAAAGAGA
>NC_087210.1:64752370-64784652 GCF_015104395.2 Macrobrachium nipponense
CATATATATATATATATATATATATATATTACTATATACTATATATATATTATATATATATATATATAGGGTTATATATATATATATAATAAGTATATATATTATTATATATATATATAAATATATATATATACTATACATATAGAAAATATATATATATATATATATATATATATATATATATATATATAATATATATTATTATATATGTATATATAATATATAGTATATATATATAGTATATATATATATATATTATAATATATATATATATATATATATATATAATAAATATTAATATATAATATATAATATATATATTATATATTAAATATTTTAATTAATATATTTTATATTATATATATAATATATATATTGGAGTCTGCCCAAATCATAAATAAATTTTCTTTGCAATTTATATAAATCAAATAATAAAAATATAAGTAAAATAAAAACCTTCACCACATAAAAATAACCTTATATCGGATTAAGGGAATGGTAACGCTGCAAGACAGCACCATAAACCCTTACTTAATATCTAGAGAGTCAAGGTCTTCTATTTCTTCCCTATGTCAACCTTTAACATTTGCACAAGTAAACAAGATAATTATAAATAGAAAGCAGGGTATGAAAAACAGGATAATGAAGAAAGTAACGGTCTTGATGGATGAAAAAATTTAGCAAAGCTATCAAGCCACTAACTTTCCGGTCTCTTATATCTACAACCCACCCTTCCTCTCTCTCTCTCTCTCTCTCTCTCTCTCTCTCTCTCTCTCTCTCTCTCTCTTCTTTCGGCCCCTTCGTGTTCATCTTCTTTCGGCCCCTTAGTGTTCATTTTATTTAGTAATGAACAGCGTAAATTTTCATTAAATAGCAACCATTATTCACCGTGCGCTCAGTTAAAGTTTTCGTTTATTTCCATTCAAGTGATATTGATTCTGTCCTTTTTTTGTCACTTTTAAAAAATGACAATGCTTTCTCTTTCAAGCTTTTGGAAACTTTTATATATATGCCGAGGACGGTAGAAACTGATATGTCACCATGCTACGGCTAATTCAGAGAAAATTCTCGAATAATTGTACATTTACTTGTTATCACAACACTAGTATGACAGACTCTAATAAAAATTACTCATCAGCGGTGGCATAACAGACACTATGAAAGTTTAACCTAACTTCAAATACATTTAATCATTATTTCCATTTTTCAGATAACACTTTGTTACTCTGTTTTGGTGTTAGTTTGTGGCTTTTTACTAGCTCTGAAATGTGTTCGGAATCTCAGATTATTATGACAGAGGTATATCATCTCTATCTTTTAGTATGCACGAAACCTATTCAAGTGTATCAACTGCTGCCTTTTACTGACTTGACTATTACCTCCTTATAAAGAAAATAACACACGTACATAATACAAAAATGTATGTATATAGTATATATTAGTTACAGCAGTGTCATCATTGACCTTTAGATTGATATTTATAACGCATCGCACGTTTGTTCTCCTTGCAACATGCCATCTACATACCTGTCTACAGGAGGAAATGGATCAAGAAAACGTACCAGTGAATGTAAGCATTTTCGGATTTTTTCTATTTTATGAATATGAGTCGATTAGGATTGATTCCTCTTATCTATCTATCTGTCTATCTATCTATCTATCTATCTACTGTGATAAATCAAGTTCAAGGTATGCATGAGAGACAATAATTAAATCTTCATTTAAATCCCACATGTAAAAGTTAAGTATATCTTATTATACTGTTCCGAAGGATTAGATATTTTTTACGTGGCTAGGAACCATTTGGCTCCTTAGCAACGGGACCTACAGCTTATTGTGGAATACGAACCACATCGAGAAATGAATTTCTATCACCGGAAATGCATTAATTCCTCTGATTCCTTGTTGGCAGACCGGGGAATCGAACCCGGACCCTGAGATAGGTAGTCGAGCAGGTAACCGACTCGTCCAACGAGGAGCAACCCCACAAGTAGTTATACAGGTTTTATCAAGGATTTTAACAATGGTTTCTCAAAAGAAAATAATGAGTATAAAAAATGAAACTATCAGAAGAAAAATTATACAAAAATAAAATACCTCATTCTAACGAATATGGTCGATTAAGCATACAGAAAGTACCGGAGAAAATATTCAGAAATGATAATTTTCTGTTACATCAGATATATAAATTTTCTGTTACAGTTATAATTATGTTGCATACAAAGGAGTTTACATACTATAGTAGACCAAATAGTACAGAGTAAAACTGAAAATGGAAGATTAAGAGTTATATATTGGGAGACATTGTAACAATAGTTTACCATTATAAAAACAAATATTTAGTTAACAAATCCCGAACAATATTTTGAAAGTATAAAATTGAAATGGCGTCTGCCTTATTCCAAACCTGTTCCTTTAACTCAAAGAATGGCCGACATGCAAAAACAAACGTTGATTGTCATCAAGGAAAATCAAAATTCAGGCGAATCGGGCCTACTGTGACAGACGAAAACTGGAATCTTACTATCGTGACGTCATTCCTTAATATCGGGTAACCAATAAGGAGGCAGCAGCAAAAACTATTTAAACCGATACACCGTTATACCAAAACCGAAAGCGGTTGTACTTTTACAGTACTTACATCATAACAGCCTGGCTTGCCTCTCCCGACTCCCGGAGTTCCAAAAGAAACTTGGCACTTGATGATACAGTCCATAAAAGAAAATGCACCATCACATATGACGCTATATTATCACAGAAAGATCAGCCTTGCACCGAAGCTTATGACCACCAATACCATTTTCAGCAAGGACGAAGTTAGAAAAAACTGCTACTGTATTCGGAGAGCCAACTCAGCTTTAGCGAGGGTAATGTTAATGACCGAACGAGACTTCCAGCATAACACGAACCATAACGACAAGGTGGAAAAAAGTCAAGGGCCTCCAATTCTGTTCGAATGGAAAATGAATACAGACCGTGGACATACAATGACTTGAAAATTTTTATCTCAACAACGACATGTGGAACTGTGTGTGGTGTGTGTGTGTGTGTGTGTGCACAGTATAAAAAACATCATATAGACTTTCAGTTCCTTTATGAAGGGTTATAAGGGTAATAAGAGTTATTCTCAACTTTTTCCCCCTTTAAGGGTTGGGACCTTTACAATAATAACGAAAGAACAACATAAAAATGAGTGAGTGTAAAAATGAAGCCAACGGATCTATTTTGTTTCGTTTACTTCACGTAATGCAACAATGACAATATGATCGTCAGTCATGCAATGGGTGATGAGTAGTTTAGAAATATAATCTATCTATCGTTGCAGATAGCATCTCAACTATAATAATTCTCACGACCATTCGAAAGTTTTATCATAGTAATGATTACCTTGTATACAGCCGCTTCATCACTTTCAGACACCTATAGTACGTTCGTGAAGTTGCTGTGAAAGATTACTCGGACTTCCTCGTGGGAGATCGATTCGTTTAGACATAAGTTTTCTCTTACTGACCTGGTTAATATTAAGAACAATATCACTAGACTCTTATTAAATGATGCCACCGTTTCCTCTTTTTCTCATTAGGAACAATTCATTGTCCTCCCTAACATCTATTTATTCCTATCAGACCTGGCATAATAAAGTTTTTTTTTTTTTTTCCTAATCGTAAAGACGTTTGTTTCAAAGAACTGGTCAGAACAACTTAATCAATTTGAAATTACATTGAACATTGGCTTGCGATAAAACCATGAGGATGTATTTTTAGTCAACTTTTCATGAGATCAATAAAGTCATGCAGACTATTTACAAATTATCTCTTTTCGCGGATTTGTAAATAAGCAAATAAACTCTTCCCGAGAAATAATGGAACATGAAACCGAAATCTGGTCGTTAACAAAAACCCGCCCACGATTTCCAAGAATTAATGAGCAGTTTCCATAATGGCCGTCATATGTTAATTAGCCTTTCAGAAAGCCGCTGCCGTTCTCCTCGACCATTTGCGTTCAATTTGTATTTCAGCAGCACGTACTCGACTATTATCCTTCAGCTGGCACATTTTGATGTTTACCTCCTGCAAGAGACCTTAACAGCATTCGATGTGAGACTGCACTGTGAAATCCGCGATATTTAGCCGTTGGATCCCTAGTATTGTGTCAGACACGACAAAATTACTGTCGACAGTAAGAAATGGTCGCAAAATACAGTTATTTTTTATTTTATTTTTCTTTTCTTCGGTTTCACTTAAGGTAAAATATTACTTCGGTTGTTCTTATATTAAACGGCGGGGGAGTTATACTATACCATCCACGCCGCGAAATATAAGATAACGAATATGGCTCTGAAGGACTTTCTAATATATGCATAAAAATGTCTCCTGCTAAACGAGTGGTCCCGCGTGGAACACCTCTTACGTGAGAGAAAACGGATGTTCCCATTCCTCGGAGGCATTGTCGACAGGGTTATTAGACTCTATTTTAGTGGCAATGGTGAATGATTGATTATCCAAAACATTCCTCTTCTACAAAGTAACCTTTCTGCATAAGAAGGCTAATTTGCAGAAGCGTAATGAATTTTATGGATGTTTTGCGATAATAATTAATTTCCTAATGCCTATCTCAGAGAAAATGCCCAGAATATTGTTGAGTAATCCCTAATTTGAAAGTCTTCATTGACCTCATTATCTGATTAGACATTTATCTCAATCTGACACACATGTTTCCTGCCTTTTAGTTGTAAAAGAAAATTACTGAGATGGCTTTGTCTGCCCGTCCGTAGTTTTTGTCTGCCCAAAATATCGTAAAAACTACCAAATTGCAGCCTTCTAGCCTCAGTAGTTTTTATTTTATCTAAGGTTAACTTTACCAATGATCGTGCCCCTGGCACCGCAACAACACAGGCCACCACGGGCGGCTGAGAGTTTCATGGGCTGCGACTCATATTTTCGGTGGCCTTGATTACATGCTGTACAGAAAACTCGATTGCGCCGAAGAAACTTCGGTATATATATATATATATATATATATATATATATATATATATGTATGTATGATATATGTAATATATATATTCGTCTTCATATCGCTTTCCCTGCCTGTCACGAAATGCGTCTTTACCTTTATGATTCTGCGTCTGCAAATAACTGTTATTAGAAGGTTCCAACCACCATAATTTCTTCCTTATTGTATTAATTCCATCCCCCTTTCCAGGCTATTTCAATCCATCCTTCTTATCCCTTAAATTTAGATGCAACACCTCCAGGTAATTGCAGACATTACCGGAGATTTGATGATCTTAAAATAGAGTCAATGTGTTTAGATAGATACCAACCTCATTCACGACGTCGCCTCTCGAATTATACTGAGTCGTTCCCTTGGATTTACCATTTTAATTAATTAGAGAAAGGTGGGGATGTGGAAGGAGACAAGGGGGGAGCGGGTGAGGTGGGGCTAAAAGAGTGAGCTGTTGTTGGAGGCACCATTGTTTGGGTGGTCTTATCGATAACAAGGACAATAAACTGAAAGGAGTCCCAGGATAAGGTCACTGCTCCAAAAATACAATCCACGATGTTATGAATGTAAACACTGTTTAATACTGGTTAGTTAAATTTTCAGTGGCTTGAGTGTTTCTGTATAACATTATCAAGAGCTAAAGGTACTTGAGCTTCAATGTTTACCTTGATGATTTTATTGCAGATTTAACTAGATGATTGTATCATAAATTCAATTATTCAGCCCTGACCATTCTCATTAAAAAAAAGCTAAATAAAGCCAGATGAAGTTCTCTCTCTCTCTCTCTCTCTCTCTCTCTCTCTCTCTCTCTCTCTCTCTCTCTCTCTCTCTCTCTCTCTCTCTGGGAGGTGTTTTTCCCGAAGGAAAAGTTCAGATAGTGCAGAGGCAAAGTCAAGATTTATAAGCTAATTGAAGTGTAACACCTTCCATCAACGAAACATACGTATGGACGGACACATTCACCAAAGTTCGGGAGCTACACAAGGGGCTTTTTTTTTATTCAATAGTTAACGCCTAAGGAATCTTTTGTTTGTTCAGTTCAGCCTTATACAAATTCGTCATAAGCAGCCTTTTCAGTAATTATTCAAAATGAATCTCATTTTCGGCAAGCAAAAGCACACATATAAAGCGGAATATCACGTAAAATGTGCCTACTTAAAACATAAAACAGGAACAATTGAACCGAACAAGAAACCTGACACTTATCAAAGGTGACATATACTATTTCATTAATTTTGTTAATTTTTTTCATGAAAATATGGTATTAACAAGAGGAATAACAGTGACGGTGTATCGGAAGTGTGTAAAACATGAAACATTTCCGTCACTTTATTCGAACTTAGTAGAAGAGGAATAACAGTGACGAATTATAGAAAGTGTATAAAACATGCTGTATCATTATATATATATATATATATATATATATATATATATGTATGTATATATATATATATATATATATATATATATATATATATATATATATAAATAGTAGGCAGGAGAAGGGCGCAGGAACATATACACATCCATTTGATACATTAATTGTCAACGCGTTTTCTTGACCCATGGTCACATCATCAGGACTCTATATAAAAAGGAATCCGAGCACATAATTAAAAGAAACATATATAAAGCATAAGAAAACTTAAAATGGAAACTAAGTTAAACTTAAATACTGAATCACACCTTAAATACATTTACACATTAAAAACCAAGAAAGCTTAAAATGATCCTTAAAAACTAAATTCGATAAAAGAAAAATAAAGGTTAAAAACGAACTTAAAATGCTTTACATATGTTTCTTTTAATTATGTGCTCGGATTCCTTTTTATATAGATGTCCTGATGATGTGACCATGGGTCAAGAAACGCCGCGTTTACAATAAATGTATCAAATGGATGTGTATATGTTCCTGCGCCCTTCTCCTGCCTACTATTTATATATATATATATATATATATATATATATATATATATATATATATATATATATATACATATACATATATATGATATATATATATATATATATATATATATATATATATATATATATATATATATATATATAATGAATACAGCACAGGAAAACCACTCCAGGTAAACATATAGAGAGGAACACGAAGATAAGCTCCACAACACGAGGCAGTCTTTTAATTTCTTTTTTTTCTTTGGCCAACGCTACGTAATTTTTACTCGGCTGTATCAAAATAGATAAAAACTTTATAAGTAAAGTCTTAGAGTAAAAGAAATAACAAAATAAAAAAAAACAAAGAATAAGCATAAAAGAAATAAAACAGAACTGATCAAGAGCTGAGACAGCAAAGAACACCACAGTAAGGTTAAGATAATTACAGTCTACTTCAAGAAGACTGAGCGTTTAACAATGGAACCAGTTGTTTTATAAACAGAGACTCCAAGATGGTTAAAGTATTCAGGATTGGCAGTGTGACAGATTATGCTAAAATCTATGCTCTCAACATATTATTGTTTCGAATGATTCCTGACGTTGGAGTGCTCTGGGTTCGAAATTTTGCTCCTTGTACGCAAGCGGATCCCCCGATATGAATCAATGCCCACTTTAAAGAAGCTTACTGGTGCACACCACGTAAATCCCAGAAATACATTTGGGGTAAAAATATTTATAGACGACACCAGAGGATACACACACACACATGTAGACACACATCGACACAGACACAGACACGCACACACGCACGCACTATATATAGTATATATATATATATATATATATATATATTATATATATATATTATAATATATATATATATATATATATATCATAATATATAGCAAAGTTAAACACTGCATCCGTGTTCTAATATGTTGTAGGAAGCCCACTAAAAAAATTTGGAAAAAAATTGAGAGATTTTTTTATTTAAGCTTTCGGAAAGTACATTCTCTCCCTCTTTCAGAAAGAGAAATAAAAAAAAAAACTTTAGATTTTTTCAAAATTTTAGTGGGCTTCCTACAAAATATATATATATATATATATATATATATATAATATAATATATATATATATATAGTATATATATACATATATATATATATATATATATATATATATATATATAATATATATATATATATATATATATATATATACATATATATATATATATATATATATATATATATATATATATATATATATATATGTATATATATATATTTTATATATATATATATATATATATATATATATATATATATATATATATATATATATATATATATATATATATATATAATATATATATAGTTTTTTTTTCTGAAAATTTTCAGTTAGTTAAAACCTTGACCCTCTTCCATTAATTATATCAAATTAATTTAGAGTATGCCTGAATATAAAAGTATTCTTAAGTCTTAAATTTTACAGAGTTTCAGATTTTCCAGAGGTTCTTTTCAGACAGGTTTAAGCTTCTAATCCGTATTACGATTTAGAAAGACCAAAGTGTAAACTGCAAAGATCATGTAGCCTCAAAAACATCATTACAAAAACAGCAACTGGAATTAATTCTGGCAGAACATCACTGTCCGTTTGCTAATGGTGGTTGTGTAGTGCATTTCCCGGGTTGCTTCAACATTTAATGAATAATGAGTAATTGTGAGCCGGCGCTATCCTGTCGTAGCATACATTTAGGTAATTCCAGATATGCAATCATTTGGAAATAAGCAGGAATGCAACCATTACAAGGAGAGAGGAGAGAGAGAGAGAGAGAGAGAGAGAGAGAGAGAGAGAGAGAGTTTATGGATCCTCAATATATGCAACGTAAACTTGTTGTTATATTTATGATTCAGTACGGATACTTTAATTCAGTCATATAAGACTGAAATAACTAACTAAGCACTGGTTACACATGTATGAGCTACAACAATTTGTGCTGAATTGAAAGGTTATAACGTATGACCAAGTTTGAGGTGCAAGAACACCAATGTGAAAAGCATTTCATTAACTGAATTTACAATATGTTCCACGTGGAAGGCCGAAAGAGGAGCCTAACAGATTTTAAGCACCTGCATAAGTGTTTGACTTAAACATTGCTCGGCAAGATCTACAGGAGATCGGGTTGATGCTCTCGACTTAGTTATTGATGGCAAAAGTTGGGGAGTGTGAACAAAATGTCGAAGTTAATAAATTGGCAGTGTTCAGAGAGAAGAAAGGAATACAGCTGGTTGAAATATGTACATAGTTTCGCATGAAGAGCACTCATAATAATACTTGGGACAGAGAATGTGTAAAACTAAAAATGTTACACGTTTGTGACAATACGATGAAAGTAAGTTTATGAAAGTACTGGTGAGAATAGCAGCACCGGAGGAGCTTGATCCGAAAAGCAAAATTGAAGGCAAGCTTCATGACGATATTTAATTCCAGTCGCAAAAAAGGAGACTTGTGCTAATGAAGATAATTAATTATCGGAGAAAAATTTACCTAATTTTTATGTCAAAGAGCCTTAAGGTGATGAAGTTATGAACAGTTTAAGGATGAATCATTTCAGTTCTTTAGATGGAGTGTTTGTATTCCGTCTCCTTCTCTGGAAAATTTCATATTGTCGCTTTTCCATATTTTTATTCCGTATCAAGAGGTCTTTCAACTTTATTTTTCATAACATTCTTTACTTCATGTTGAATCCCTGAGGGTAACTTTCTGGTGAAAGCTGAAGACAATCGTTGCGATGTTAGTCAGTCGACGGAGATCAAGGGATTGCAAGGTTTATTAAAAGGATCGATGTTCGAGGAGGGAGCCATTGGGGTTAAGTGAATTGTAGGAAAAGAAAAAAAAATGTTCTGAAAGAAATTGGCATGGTAGTTAAATGAAGAACCAATTAGAATGCTTAAAATGCAATTGAAAAGCATGAGAAGGAATTGTATGATCCACGCAAAAGTGAGAGCATGGGGTTAAGGAATTATTGAAACGTCTCGTGATTAGTGTGAGCAAAAACTTTAAAAGGGGAAAAACCTACCGAAGAGGAGGGAATCAATTCGGAAAGAGGGAGAGGTTAATGAGAACATGTATGAACCGACAATGACGCTACGCTTTAAGGACAGGCAGAACAACATTAAGTTTCTTATGCTAATGGGACATCCATATCAGGCAAGGAAATTGAAGCTGTGACGTTGTCTTTTTGATAACGTACAAGGGGGAATTTGAAATGCCAGCAATATGTGATGAGAAATGTTGGTCACCTTCTATGATGCCAGGCTCGTCTTGATATTCGATCTACCCTAAAAAAAAAATGTAGTGTCAGTAATAGGAAATCTCTCTTACAGAAAGGTGCACGAACCATTGCAATTTTGTTCATTTATTCTAGGAGCTTATAATACATAATGCCCGCACAGAAAAATCAGTAAAACACCCAACTGACAAATACAAATAGACATAGGAATTCAGTATCATGCAATTAAGTATATGATAAACTTTACTCAGGTATGAATAACAGACGTTAGCGAAGTATTCAGAACAACGGACTCGGTTATCTTTCCAGAACCTTCCATCTGAACTCAATTTCGCACCTCTCCATTGACACCTCATCATCTTCCCATCCTCCTTCCCGAAATATCGACCGGCATTAAGGTCCAGAGACCTGGCGCCTTTCCTTCATAAACCCCATTTCACCTCCGCATCCTCCGGCGGAATGTTTTAGTGATACTTGGTATGCGGCGGAGGGAAAAAAAACCCCCTTCCTCAATTTTGGATTAGTGCCTCCAAGAAGCTTCTTGCTGACAAGGTCGACGTTCCCGAAGATGACGACATGTCGGCTTCCTTCGATATTATGCTTCAATATTATAAGCCTTTTCCACCCGACCCGCTAGACTTGATTGTGAACGTTGCTTTTTTGAACAATGAGAATCCTCTTATATATATATATATATATATATATATATATATATATATATATATATATATAATATATATATATATATATATATATATATATATATATATATATATATATATATATATATATATATATATATATATATATATATATATAGATATATATATATATATATATGTTTCTTTTTTTTTTTTTTTTTTTTTTTAGGTCTATCCCATTCTGGTGTCGTCGAGAAATAAACATCGTTTATCAAAGTATATCTTCCTTTCACTCCCTCAACAACCCAGAGTAACTGCCGGTAATAAATAAAACATATCCTTAAGTATATAAATTGCCTGTGGGATTAAACCAGGTCAAACAATTATCCGGATTGATGGAGTAATTAGCAGGATTAAGGGAGATGTTAAAACAAGCCGTTTGTATTTTTATAAGTTTTATGCAAATCATCACTCTCTAAAGTGGCAGGTTGAATCAGCACTTAGTAATTTAAATAGGTCATATCAAATGTTATACCGAGATGATAGTGACAGCAACTAACTAAAGAGTAATAAAAATATTTTTATTTAAAAAAACTCCAAGCCATAAGAAAGGGGGAAACACTGAAATACGAAATAAAGAAATGATAATGAGATTAACGAAAATGCTAAATTTTGAACATAAAAATAGCGGAAAAGCTTTGAAACTTTGGCGAGGCAAACTAAAGAAGATATGAAGTAAAATCCTTGATAGAAGATGGAATCTGAATATAGGAAAAATAATCAGATAAACGATATAAGAAGAAGTAAAAATCTGATAATCAAGTACTTCATAATAAATAGAAATAGCTCGAGCTAAATGTAATATTTTAAAAAATCACAAAAATACAAACATCATTAAAGAAAACTAATTGGGCAATAAGAAATAACGAAGAAAGCCGGACACGATAAAGAAAAAAAACTAAATGAAAAAATCGTGACTAAGTTCATAATCACAGGTAAGAATACAAAAACAGAGATACCTCTGATCTTTCTTATTCATTCTCGTCACGTTTAGACGATATTTCCGGAGACTATTTGTAATTGGTTTATGATATTTAGCCAATAATTAGGATGTAGGACACGACAGTACTAAGAGATTAATAGAAGGCGCGAAGGGACATTTCAGTAAGGGATAAACCGCAATATACTCAATAACAGAGCATTGCTGGGTTTTTAAGTTGAAACCGCCAATCAGCACAATCATATTATACATACATAAACACCTTTACAATTATATATATATATATATATATATATATATATATATATATATATATATATATATATATATATATATATATATATATATATAAAGGTTTAGCATCACGTTTTATATACTTCGTGATCAAGTTATATATAGATATATATATATATATATTATATATATATATATATATATATAGATATACATATATATATATATATATATATATATGTATATATATATATATAGAATATATATATATATATATTATATATATATATATGTGTGTTGTGTGTGTGTGTTGTGTGTGTGTATGTGTGTGTGTTTATGGATCTGCAAAATGTACATGTGTATTTCATCAAACTTTATTGTTCGTAATTACTATTCGCATAAAAAAACGGAGAGAGAGAGAGAGAGAGAGAGAGAGAGAGAGAGAGAGAGAGAGAGAGAGAGAGAGAGAGAGAGAGGCTTGATATTCACGAATTATAGACCAGAAACACATCAGTGAAGCAAAATCGCTAGTGGTTCAAACATAGATAATGGGTCACGAGCTGATAAGGAGAGTACTGATAATTTCTGGGACAATTATATAGTATTAAATAATATTGCATTCTGACTGTCTTTAACCCATTTCACCTAAGTATATGTTCAGCGCAACTAACTATATATTCAGAGAAAACAGACGTAAAAGGAGCAAGTATTTAAATATAGTGTCACGCACAGGTATATCCGTACGCCCACATTCAAAACTAAACTTTGCACACAATATTATTCGGCAACTCCATAAGGAAAAAATAGTTATGCCTCCAGCCCCGCGCATATGCAGAAAAATACTCCTGCATGAATAGAATAGAAATATATTAATTATTCAAAATTTAAATAATAGAAGAAGGTTATTCTCGAAACCTAAAATAGCATTTTTAAAACCCATGGATTAGTCTTTAAGCGAAGCAATCAAGTTTCTCTTTTGAAAAATGATTGCGTTAATATTTCCACAGCTGATGACATGCTATATCGAGCAATCTTTGTTTAAAGCTTATTTACCCATCAGATCACCCGTTGTGCTGCAAAGCAAACCTTTACTCTAATGTTATGTGTACGAGACCCGTAAACATTTCATGATCAACAGAGCTAAGTGACACAAAGCCAGCCTTATAGAAACAAAAATAATGGAGGCAAAATAGACGTCAAAGTCTTGGAGTATGACTTTGTATCAAAAGGTCCTATTAACTAAAATCTGCAGTCTGTGGCGAGAGAGAGAGAGAGAGAGAGAGAGAGAGAGAGAGGAAATGCCCAAAAACAGAATGTTTCTTGTGTGTGTTCTTCGCTAAATACACAGAAATCCCCTCACATTCACACCTACACAGAAAGCAAGTGCCAAGATCCGGACCTACGGACCTCAGTTCCTTTCCTTTTTCTTGTCCTGGCGGTACATCCTGTCTCATAGAATTTTTCTAACTTGAACTCTCTTCTTCTCTCCCAGAGCCACAGGCGTCATGGACCATTACAGCTTCCTCTTCCTAGATAATCTTCGTCAGTTTTATCTTCTCCCTGACATCCAGATTTTCTTCCTTTTTCCCCTTTTCTTTTCTCATCTGTTCATATCTCAGGTTTCACGACTTCTTTTATTTCGCTCTTATATTTGCTTTTACTTCTTTCCATAATTCACTTTACTCTCTTTATATTTATTCCAGCTCTTGCTGTTCACCTCTGGTGGCTGTCACAATTTCATTTCAGGTCGTTTTCAATTTTCTCTTTTTAAGTTCAAATGTTACAGGAACATTTATTCAAAATTTTTTCTCATTTTCACATGGTTCTAACTGAGATTAAGGCTTTCCTTTTATATCGGCTTGCATCATATTATTCAGGGGATTTAATATCTATGAAGGCCATAACACCAGCAGCAGAGGAACATAACTGGCTTTCAATTCCTCATTACGTATGTCATGAGCCGAGTGCATGCCTTGCATAGAGTGCCTTCCGTTCAATTATTCATGACGGAAGCAACCCGAGGAATGCATTACACAGAGACCATTAGCAAAGTCTATTATATCCTGCCGAATAAACTTCATACACTTGAAAAACTCAGATATAATTTCTGTTTTCAATGGTGAATGGTTTTCATTGAACTCATGTTAAATTTTCAGTGATGATGAGTTTACACTGAGACTACTTCAGATCGACCACTTAAGTAACCAGTTAAAGCAGATTAGTCGCAAGATGAACATTACATATATACATTTTAGCGAAGCGTTACTCCACCACTTTCATGTGAGTATTATCTCTCCATCGGAGACAAACTTTATATTTATGAGAAGCGGCATTTTGTCATCTTATCCTTTGATGCATTATGCCATCACTCTGATAATTAAAACATGAGAGGAATTAACACAGCATCAAAGTATTTTTCACGGGTGCAGTAGTTGCTAGTGCCCTTAATAAACTGTAGATAGTGCATTCATGGTAATTGTGTAACTTCTACATGTTAATAGCGTTTGTTTTCAGAGAGAGAGAGAGAGAGAGAGAGAGAGAGAGAGAGAGAGAGAGAGAGAGCTTGTATCAGATTCTGAAACTTAAGTTTTTACAAAAACTAATTCATTTCTGTGTATTCGGCATGCCTAAACGTTCATATCATTTTGCATGGCGTACTAAACAAAGGCAAGAACTTCAAGTCAACCTCAAAACATTGAAGGAAAATCAAAGATGACTGGAACTTTTTCTAGGTTAATCAATTTTCGTCTCTCCGCTCAAGATTTCTGATGTTCAAAAATCATTGGAAAAACATCGAATTTAGATTTAGGTAAAACAAAACCGGACAATAATATTTAAGGAAAACTACGGACACTATTTATGTCTATCATTAAGTAGGAATTCGACAATAAACACGCTCAATTATATATATATATATATATATATATATATATATATATATATATATATATATATATATTATATATACATTTATATATATATATATATATATATATATATATATATATATATATATATATATATAATATATATATAATATATATATATATATATATAAATATATGGATGGAAGTATGAGGCATAAATTTCGGTCACATATGCAAGCGTGACATTTTAATATTTGTAAATATTAAGCCACAAATTTCAATATCAGAGTGGCAAATGCATCTGCCCAGCATGCACATTCATAATAGGCAAATGGTCAACATCTCCAGTTTAGAATTGGTTCTCTATTAAAGATTAGTCAGATGCTAATCACTTATAATTTTCCTTGGTTTAAGTTATTGTCTAGGTATAGCAAATTCGATATGAATATTGGTGGCTGCATATTTTTGTATACTGTATGTGTACGTGCGCGTTGCAGAAGCATATACGTAAAGAGCATCCCCACATTCATAAACATTTAATTTTACTGTATATATATTTTTTCAGTTTGCCTTTGAAGCATATAGCAAGGTCAAATCAAATTTCGGCATGACATAATCTCATTCTTGGGATGTAATTTTATTTCAGTTTTGATTTTCGAACTTTTTAATTCAACTGACAGTCTTGCTTGAATAAACAGGACAACGCAAACTCACTTTCCTCTAACTCGAAGCTATAATTTCATTTTCCTCCTTTGTAATATGTATGTTCTGGGATGAACTTATTAGGGCACAGAAAGCAATGCGCATTATCATTTTTAATATTACATTTTGAATGGAAGGGTCACGATCTGAATGTGACTTAAGTTTTTTTTTCCTTTTTTTACAATTAAATCAGTATTTTTTTTGTTTTTCCTCTCTTGATTGAACTTGAATTGGAGTGGGATATTATTCAAATGTATGGTCTGTTTGCATATATATTATCACGCAAAAAAAAAAAAAAAAAACACACACACATAATCATGGCATGGTAAAAACAGAAGAATGTGAAAATCGGCATCAAAGTAAATTTGTTTTTATACCTGCAGTAAATGAGTGAGTAAAAAAAACAAGCATAAAGTAGCAATGAAGTTTTGTTATATCAACGTCCTCAAATAATATGCGAATAGCACCCCAGTGAACTCTTAAGCGATTGTGGCTTCGCATTTTCCATTAACAACGTTATTGTTTGGATGGAAACGGACAAGGGACTTCCTTTAATATGCGCACAGTTTGTCTTATATTCTTATTATTACCATTCATGAACCTGAGTAAGATTTAAGCTGTCCGTTAGGGGTCCATGCAGGGGGAAGCTGAGGTTTATGATATGTAAGTTGCCGGGGAAGTTTGGGAGAAGTTAGCTCTTCAGAGGGAGCCCCCAAAGACACAGAAGAGAAAGGGGGAGATCTCACTAAGTTGCTTTTGATAGTTCTCCTGGAACTTAGCTGGAAGACGACCGACTCGCTTCAAGTTATAAAGATACAAAGTTGCATCCAGAGTCAAGATGTGTCATTCTGCTCCTGAGTAAGGAACATTATTTCGTCAGAGATACGACAAGAGTTTGCAACTTTAAAATTCGTGGAGAACAATAGTTTGGGGAGAATAATGGCGCAGGTGCATTACTAGGACTAAAAACCAGTGTTCAGGTTTTCTTTCTTTTTTCATCTATCTATCTATCTATCTATCTATCTATCTATTTATATACATATATATATATATATATATATATATATCTATATATATACATATATATATATATATATATATATATATATATATATATATATATATATATATATAATACATATATATATATATATATATATATATATATATATATATATATATATATAGATATATATATATATACATACATACATACGTATGTATATATATATATATATATATATATATATATATATATATATATATATATATATATATAACCTTGCTGAGAAACCATACGACTGTACCCATTTGGTGGCACCTCATTCAAAGGGGAAAAAGAAAAATAACAGAAAAAATATAAAATTATATACTAAGCATATTGCACGGAATGTGCAGCACAGAGACGTTATGTACAGCTGGGAAGATTCAAAGAACATCAAAAATGTGTCTTCCTGTGCTCCTGCATTTACTTTCACATACATTTCTTATTCTAAGATTCCTTTTAGTATCTGAAGGGGTTACATCTGTGCAAAATACGGGAATCAAGGAAGAAGAAAGAAAACGGAAACAGCTACGGATTCTTGAAATCAAAGGATTTATGGTCCACACAGAATATGTTGGAGTACATAGAGTACAGAATGGGGACTACAGCGATTCATGAAACCGCTGACCCGGAAACTATCTTGAGTTCGCTGTTAAGTGACAACATTTTTGAGGATACCATTTGCGGCGAATGGAAATAATACTGAGTGATGAAAGTAAAGCTGTCATTGACTACGACAATTCCTCTTGATTCAACCTTATCGCGGAGCAGAACATACAGTTCTAACACGCAAATATGAAAAGGACACTATTTACAGGGGCGAGTACCGCATAAAGCGTTGATGAGCCTTACCTTAAAAAGCAGAATCAACAATATCACTATAAGCTTTTTGTTTGTTAAGATCTAAAGTAACTATGGCGTTGAAAATAATCGTAAAAGGCTGCATTCTCCTAAAAAAGAAACCAAGAACATTATAACTGAGAAGACAAGGACGCTAGACGCATAAATGCAGAGGTATTATATTAACCAAATTCACAAATGTATTTAACGTGTATAATTTCGTCGCATATTCATATTATTGCCAAATTATTTGTCAGAGAAGTAACTAGTAAATTTTGTTAGATGTAATTGAAAAAGGAATGGTTAGTGAGTTTGTAGTGTAAAAGGGAAGTAGGGCGAAGAAAAAAATTCAACAACAGGAAAGGACTATTTTGAAAATAGAGTACCAACACAAACGATAGGGTGTAATAAATGAAAAAAATAATTGGAAGGAAGTAAGGAGAGAATGAATTTATGTTATGAGGACATAAAGGTCAGAGTGATTTCTCGTTAAAAGAGAATAATTGGTTTTAAAGTTTATCAGTGACGGAACGACAGAGAATGGGTGTTCCGAGGGGCGGGATCTTGAAAAGACATTTGGCAATGGAAAAAGAAAGGTAACATCACCAGATCTTGTCGAATATGGTTCGTGTTAACGATGTAAATCGGTTCTTATAGAGTTAATTCATTTGCAAAGTTCAGCAGATACGAAAATCACAAAGGCAACACGAAATGTTGGAGAAATGATGGAATAGTTAACGCAAATCTGATGTTCTTTATGGCAAAATAATGTAGCTGAGGAATTCCTCATCAAGAAACCCCGAGGGGTGCTATTGCAAGCGCTCTCAGTCGCCTCCAACTTTGCAGATGAACATTTGATCGAATTCCTCGTCTTCATTTAATAACATTCAATAGCAAAATTCACTTCTCTCTCAATAACCCCATCACATAACTCGTATTCCTCTCATTGTTGACACCATTACTCCATCACAATGCTTCCATTTTATGTAGTTTACTAAACGATCATAATAGCAATGAAATCGTCCAGATCCCCATCATGGTATTTTTTACAGAGATTATCTTAAGCGTGTCTTTTACCTCTCGAGAACACTAATTAGCTTAAACCCCGCGGATTTGATACATTTTACATACACAGGGAATCAGAAACTTATAATAGTTTCCAAAAGCCGGAGAAAGGGTGAGGCAAAGATATAAGACGGGGACAGAAATGAGAACACTTACCGGGCAAGGAATAAGAAAAAAAATGGTTTCCAAGAGAGAGAGAGAGAGAGAGAGAGAGAGAGAGAGAGAGAGAGAGAGAGAGATTTAGCAAAAGAAGAAATTTACAATATTTCGGAGAGAGAGAGAGAGAGAGAGAGAGAGAGAATTCTGAAGTGTGTATAAAAGCGTCGGTTTGGAGTCATCCGTGATTGATGAAGGCAACGAACACCCGGCCGTGGCGACTGAGGTGAGGGAAGGTGCCGTGATTTACAGGAGGTCTTCATCTTCTGAAAGACGGATTTAGCATTCCCCTCTCCCACCCTTCCCCTTCCCCTGCTCCTTTTACCCAGAAATATCCCCCCCCCCTTCGCCCCCCACCCTCCCTCTTTTACGAAAACATCGGAAAAAAGCAAGAAACAGGTCAGACTTGATGACAGGAAGAGATGAATGGCGTGTTTCGGGGAGGAGAAGGAAGCAGGAAGAGGAGAGGGAAGAATAGAGAGGCAAAAATGAAGTGATAAGAGGAATAAGAGGTAAAGAAGAGGTGGGCTAGAGGAGATGGGTCTACGAGCCTCAATTTCAAAAGCTTGTGGGATTATGACAAACGTGTTTGAATAAGCAGGTCGAACTCACTATATTTTATAGTGAAAAAAAAGCAGGGGTATACAAAAAAATGTTAATATAAAAAATTATAAATGACACAAAAAATAAAACAAAGAAAATGTTAAGAGAACAAAATTATAAATGTCACAAAACAGAAAATGTTCGTATAAGAAAATTGTAAAAGACACAAAAAATAGAAACAAAGAAAATGTTAATATAAAAAAATTATAAATAACAGAAAAAATTCAAACAAAGAAAATGTTAATGTAACAAAATTATAAATAACACAAAGCAAAGAAAATTTTAATATAACAAAATTATAAATAACACAAAAATAAAACCAAAGAAAATGTTCATATGCCAAAATTATAAATGACACAAAAAACAAAAACCAAGAAAATGTTCATATGACTCACCAAATACTTCTACAAGTTTGTATCGCTCCAACTCTGAATTTATATATATTCAGAGTTTCTGAATATATATAATTATAAAGACAAAAAATAAAAACAAAGAAAATGTTCATATGACAAAATTATAAAAGACACACACAAAAAAATGTTAATATAACAAAATTATAAATGATAAAAAATAAAAACAATCTTGATAAACGACACTCGGAAAAATATCTTAGAAAAATAATTTGAGCAATGCGCGAATATAATTTTCCACAAATTAACTTGGATATTTCTTGCAGGAAGCTAAATATGCAACGCTGATTTTTATCCTTGGTAAATGTCATATGTTCTCGAATTATTACTGTGATCCACTATATGGTTCTTTGAGGATTCACTGAAAATAATCAAGATAGAGTTTAGTGGATACATTATGTGAAAAAAGAATTAATGGCAGTATCTAATCAATATGTTGTAGTTTTAGTGATTATGTTTTAGTTCATCTATCAAAATTTGAAATTGGTTGTATTTCATAGGTGCTATGGTCTTTTAGATAACTTTACAAAAACAATTATATACAAGAGCTCTTACATATAAATTTTGCATCAAATCTACCTATTACACCTATCTTTCTAACACTGTTAAGACAGTGGCATAATAATTATAATAATAATCCCTACAGATATGTTCAAAGAACAATCGATGGAAATAACATCCCACCCATAAGCAGGAAGTACAATAAGAAAAACGAGACCATAAACCACATATCAAGCGAATGTCCCGCTGTTGCACAGAACCAGTGCAAAAAGAGCCATGATTCAGCAGGAAAAGCCCTCCACTGGAGCCTGTGCTAGAAACACAAGCTAGCTTCCAGTAATAAGTGGTACCTAAACGATCAGGCAAAGATCCTCTCGGGTATCAGAACAGATAGGGTGATATTTAAGAAGAAGAAGAAAAAAAACAGACGCGACATTAACAAAATCAAGAAGAATGTATCTATCACTTATTGATGCTGCAATACCATAGGACGCAAGAGTAGATGAGAAAGAAAGTTAAAATACTGATAAGACAAAGACCTGAAAGCAGAAATAAGAAGGATATGGGATATGGCAGTGGAAATCGTTTCCATAACCAAAGAGAACTAGGCACGCTCCCAAGATCCCTGAAAATTAACCTGGAATAACTAGATGTTGAAGTAGCTCCAGAGGCAGGATGCAACCCGGAACCCCACAATATAAAAACTAACCAGTGGGAATATTGTAGTAACGGAGAAAATATTGGAAAGTGTAACCATTCCATATTTAGGCACTGATAACCATTCCTTTCACAGCATTTTCAGAAAAATTGTGCAATGCATGAAACACGCGATTTTATATTTGTATTCTGGGATAATGTAATGTTTTGAATAAAAACTGTATGAAATTTTTATAGCCTACATTCTTTACTTCGTATCTAAAGCCTCAGTAAACTGTTATTCAAGTTTTCCGTTTTTATCTAAGGAAAGGAAATTTATGTTAAACTGAAAAAAAAAACTCTCCAGTAGCGCTCTCAGGATAAATAGTTTTCCAATTTTAACTGTCAGTTACAATAAACTATAAGAAAAACCGTTGTATTTCCCAGTTAGGATGTTTGATAAGAAAATTGCTGGTTTTTCTTCGAAGAAATGGTCTTTAAAATAGAACACCACACAGTAATGTTCGAAGGAAAGAGACTGGCCAATATATTGAAGATCGAAAAGTCCCCAAAGGCGTCTGAGGTTAGAATGAATACTCTTTTTCATATTGGCCTTTGATCTCTGAGAACCATGTTTGCCTTAGGATCAGATCACAAAGGGTAGCTTTTCGCTACGACAGAAATATGAGTTGTGGTAAAGGTGCCTCCGCTTCAGTTGGCAAAGCATTACCGGCCAAAAAAAGAACGTTAAGTTACGTTAGCAATACCCGATATTAGGGAAAGGCAAGTGGTAGTACAATTTTCGTATCAAAGGGCCTCATTTCCCCACGAAAATAACTTTGTAAGTCGAGCTCCGGCGACGAAGCAATGTATACTGCAGCCGAGCGATGGAGCATCGGCATCAAAGAGACCTGGACGGTTTGCAAGGATTAATGCGCTTTCCTGAGGGAGCTGGAAAGCATAATGGAAAAATAGGTTGGATGTTGTCTCAACTGTACGACTTGGCTTTGTGGACTAGTTTCCTTTTGGCCGGGATCTCATGTTTATTTTGTGGTAATTACGTTACTGAATCACAATTACGCGCAACTCATTTTTATACTAAAATTTCAGTTTCTCTTTATTCATATCTATGTCGGCCGAGCGAGTTACGATGAAAATTTTGGAAAATATACAGAAAATCAGGCCTTATACCATTAACCGTACCCATACCCCCTGAAAAATAAATTAGGAGAAAAAACTAGAAAAAAAGATCATCACACATATATGCAGAGCTGGAAATCCACTCCAGTGTTATATGAAACTGTAAACAAGAGGATTTTCAAAATCCCTCCAATAATTTACCTTCAATATTTTCGTTATTTCAGAAAATTTCCGTTCATCATTTTTCATGGGGAAAGATTGTCTGCTGAAAAGAGGAAAACTCCACCTAAATAAACAAAAACAATTCTACTAAAGGGAACTGGCCGAAGACTATTATTCGAAAATATATTTGAAACAAGATTCCCAGCTGTTTTCTCTCTCATGCAAACGAATAACGAAGTGTAAGAACTGTCTTGCGAACAGACCCAACGAGGGGGAATTTGTTTTTGAAAATATTCGTCTTCGGCTGTTTGTTTCAAACTAATTCTAATTTTGATGATTAAAGTCCAAACAACGAGAACGACTAACTGGGATCATCCGAAAAATTATTCATTTTTATGAAAATAGCCGAAATACTTCTGAAGTTATTAGAATAAAGAGTAATACATTTAGACGTCTACACCATTATGCACATTGAACAAATAGTAATTAAATTACATATAAAGCAAGCTCCTTTGTACATGCATAATAAGAAGTAAACCAAAAATGAAGCATAAAAGACAGTGTTTCAAAACAGACGTTCAGTGAACGAACCATGAAATTAAATTTCAAGTCCTATGATTCAATTTCAAAATATTGCATGCATGGTCAGCATGTTTGCCCTGTACAATCTGATGCAATATCAAGCTACGGGTGCTCTTTTTTTTCTTCTTTTTTCAATACTCTGTGTGATTACTTTTCACATAAGTTTTCGATATAATGAAAACTTATTTTTTTCCAGAGAATGTTATTGAAGTCGACAAAGTGTTTATGATGACGATATTTTGAAATATCCTTTGATCTTCATTCACGCTTAAAAGTTTATCACTCTTTTATTTCCGGAATAATTTTGAAATCAGAAATTAAGGAATGAATACATAAGATTTTCCCGCATAAAAAGCTGCTATGAGAGAGAGAGAGAGAGAGAGAGAGAGAGAGAGAGAGAAGAGAGAGAGAGACTTTGTTCACTATTCTTTAATATCGTTATTTGAACAAACTTGGATTAGCAAAGGAGCGTTGCGTAAGTTTGGTCAGAATTGTTCTGATGATCCTGGAAAATGTTAAAAGTTCATGACATACATACATACAATTTAATTAGTAATTTTTAAATAATCACTCAAACTTCCAAATCGTATGGTTTACAACACAAACTCAAAAGAAGTAAGAAAACCTGATCCAAGTCTTGATGTATCATCTTAAAGTTACGGATGACTTAACCCATCAGCTTTCCTAAGAGAAGCAATCGGGTACGTATTCAGCTTCACCGTCTCTGCCCTGTCGATGCTGATATTAATGAACTTACAAGTAATGAGATGGCAGGAAGTTTGTGATTATCTTAATGACATTTATATAGAGCGTTAATGACGCCAGCTGCATTAATGAGAGCGACGTTAATGACCCGGATGCCTGAGCTTCTGTACAGAGACAAAGACGTTGTGTTATTTAATGTAATGGGCAGAATGAAGTGATGAATGCAATGAAAGCAGTTGTTTTAGCAGGGGCAAACGGTTCTCAGTGGAATGCGGTTGTGCTTAGAAAAAGTATATGGACAAGTGAAGAGGGATACATAGGTACTATTATGTAACGGAGGAAAGTGTTCTCTGTGACCAAAGAAATTCAATTTTCTGTTTTCCAGATTTCGGAATCTAATTACGGAAAAAAAGCCAATTGACAGAAGAATATAGACAGTGAAACTTGCATTGCTAAGATGCAGCCAGCCATACTTTCATCCGTTAAAGAACACCGAGGGAGAACTTACCGCATTACTCGAAGCTCTAAAATTTTTATTTCATAACGTTTTTTTCCCCTACCGGTCTAGTTCCTTTATGGCAAACGTGAGGCTTCTTTGATTTATTACGGTCAAGAAGAGTTAGTATTAGGAAGAAAAGAATTCGTGAAGGCATTTGTTCGTTATTTCTACAAGTGATAAAGTTAATATATGGTTAAGGAATCTTTTTTTCTTATTTTGTTTGTGAAGATTTGTGTGAATTATCCTTTTCATGTTCTAACAAATGTTACTAAATAAATACTCAATATTTATTTTGTGCTCATTGCTGACAATTATATAGATTGGGAGATGGGAAAGAGCGGTTGTATTGAGAACTTCAAATGTAAGGTAACTATTAATAAGCTTGACACGTCTTTAAGAGAAAATATAGAGAAATTACGAGGTAATTTGCAATATTGAAAAGGATAATTCACACAAATCTCGACAAACCAAATACAAAAATTACTCATAAGGCCTAATTTTTAGGTTTTAACAAGACTATATATATATATATATATATATATATATATATATATATATATATATATATATATATACATATATAATATATATATATATATATATATATATATATATATATACATATATATATATATATATATATATATATATATATATATATATATATATATATATATCTGATATATATATATATATATATATATATATATATATATATATATATATATATATATATATATATATATATATATATATACATATATATATATATATATATATATATATATATATATATATATATATATATATATATATACATATATATATATATATATATATATATATATATATATATATATATATATATATAATATATATATATATATATATATATATATATATATATATATATATATATATATATATATATATATATATTTACACACACACACACACACACACACATATATATATATATATATATATATATATATATATATATATATATATATATATATATATATAAATAAAATACATGTTTGTGTGTGGTGGTGGGGTCCCTACTAAATATGAAATGTATTTTCTACAAGTCAGTGAACATATCTAGATCAGTGCCAGTGATCAGAGGCTTGCTTGCTATCGCTGAAACTTAAGCTTAAGAAATCAGCCAATGCATAACAGATAACAAGTCAACATCTAGGTAACGGCGGACAAATTACAAAAATCTTTTATCACCTGAAAATCCATCAACTTGGGAAGGAAAACACGTGAACTCTAATTACATAAAATACACCAATTACCCGAACACAGACGGGAAACGAAATCCCCAGAGAAAGTAGAAAATTGCAGGTAGACTTCGCCAAGCAAAAGTTAAAAAATTTGCTCTGTTATAAATCCTGGAACTCGGTTTCTTGTTGTAGAGTCTGAAATTTTCAGCTGCACTGAGAATACAACATAGCGTTCTGGAATTCACATTTTTTCTTTGTTTTCTTTTTATTTAAAAAAATTTGTAGTGATAATAAAAAAAGAAAGTTTAGAAAGCTGGTGTCCCAACTTCCGAAAAAAAAACGTGTTAAACAAATACACGACGAACAAAGGATCCATTGTGTACGTACAATATACAAAAAATTTAAAAAATGCTTCATACTGTGTGAATTATGAGTTATGCCATAGAGAAGATAACAGACAACATTCATGCAAATTCCATAAATCTCGTTTCATACTGTGTGAATCGTATGTTATGTCACAGAGAAGATAACAGACAATATTCATGTAAATTACATTGACAAGTCTTCTTATTTATTTGTTTTTGCATATTTTGCGCATTACTTACACGAAAACATAATTGATTGATCCGCTGAAATTGAGTTGAAAAGACTGGAACCCAGACTACAATATAAACTTTACACTTTCGCAAATACCTAGGAAAGGTAACGATTCCCTTCTTATATCATAGTTCACGGGGACACTCGGGTAGCCACAAGACAACTGGCTGATGAGCCAAAGGTGCTGATGACACACATGAATTAAGCAGCATGAATATAAGTGGCACACAAGCACAAGGGTCACTTGCAACCGTCGCCAATATTGAAAGGTAGTGAACCCTAGAATAGGTGATACCTTCATTAGTCCATGACGATTCACAGTAAAAGATACCACTTTAATGTATATTTATCATTTCTTAATTGCCATCAAACATATTTAGGATTTATGATACTTATGATACAGTTAATTAAACGAAGTTAAAAATTATGAATGGGAGTGTTTAGGAACATGACCTAGTTTGTTGCTATTTGAAAAAAATCTGTTTGCTCATTAAAAATACCTAATTAACACTGATTAAATAGGGCAATGATGATTGCACAACATCCAGCGAGAGGTATTCGCAAAAAAAAATATATAGATTAATAAAAGGACTGAAATATTCATAAAACATTTTACTCGAACACCCAATCAACATGTTCTCTGCGACTGTTCCCCGTAAATAATTACCACTGGAAATTAAATTTTCAAAATCATTTGTGCGAAAACCTGTTTAAAAAAGCTCTCGGAGAAACTTTCCCAATAGACACTTCGGCGAACGAACGCGAGAGAATAGTTATGTAACAGAAATCAGGCAAATAAAAGACCACTAACGCGGAAGGCAGCCCCATATTCCAATACCGATAAAGGGGAGTGAGTGATTTACATACCGATAAATATCGGTTTGTCCTCCCATCAGCTCCGGTCGCGATAACCGATAACATGAATGAAAACACAATTAGGACGAAAAGTCGGAATAAAAAGGTTGTCCTGGTTCTTGTTATCGGATGGGATTCTGTGTTGGTATTCGCTCTCTTCAAATAAATAGAATTGGGATGTAGTTACAGGGTGATACATTTTTAATGGGTTCTGAATTTCTGGAAATTATTAGTAAAGATTTCATTTATAAAACGGATAAAAAAATCTTTCGTTGAGCACTTAGGGTTTTATATATAAAGATAAAAATGACAGTAACGTCATAGTCTCATCAATCCTGATGGAAATGAAGACGCAAAATTTAAGAAATTGCGCAAATTAACTAAAAATGCCTATGACGAACATCGTATGATAACTTTAAACCAATCTGAAAAATCAGCATAATTATTTATATTGCTCAGAACATCCAATAATCACCCAGGAAAGATATATCTAGATAATCTACATATGTATGAGAACCAAAAAAATATCGATACTAATATAGCATTGGTGATAAAAAAAAACACACACAACTCAAATAATAAATCAAATCCTTTCCCCAACCATCCATAAATAAAGGTTCCCGACATTTACACTGAATCATACGACTGATTTCCTAATCCCATTTTAAGGAGATTTAATACATCCATTGCTATCGGAAATAGCCAGTTTTGTGTCATTTTTATCACTATCCATTGCTTTCACTCTAATATTATTTCTAAAATTTCTCCTGTATTTTTTATATTCTTTAAACTATGGCAAGGTTTTTTTATTCTTGTTTGACACAAGGCGTGTGAATTAGAATTCAATTGATCAACATTCCCTTTTCTTACCTTTTAATCTCTTTGCGGTTATCAAGAAAACTTGGTCAGGATCCTAAACACTCCCATTCATAATTTTTCATTCCGTTTCATTAACAGTATCAGAAGTATCATAAATCTAAATATGTTTCATGGCAATTAAGAGAAAATAAATATGACATATCAAAGCGGTATCAGATAAGAAAACTTAACAAAATTTTTCTAATACTTTTGCTATACATCAAAATGACATCACATTGATGAAAGCATTGACGTCTACTGTACGTAATAAATTGATAAATAAAAAAATACAACACACACACACACACACACACACACACACACGCACACACACACACAACACACACACCCATATATCTATATATATATATATATATATATATATATATATAATATATATTAGACGGCCAATAGATAAGCAAACTAAGAAAAACACACACACACACACACACACACACACACACATATATATATATATATATATATATATATATATATATATATACTATATATGCATACATATATATATATATATATAATATAATATATATATATATATTTTTTTATAGAGAGAGAGAGAGAGAGAGAGGATCGAGAGAGAGAAAGAGAGAGAGAGAGAAGAGAAACTCGGTGTTCCTACCTAAATAAAGCCGTATGTTACTGATGCAGAGTAGATGAACAGCAAAGGAGCGACTTCTTTCGAGGTGAGTAAAAAAGTGAAAGGGGCAAAAAAAATATCAAAACCTAATAGTAGAAGGAAATAAACTAAGAATCAATGAGAGAAGAATGGTGAGGTGGCTTGACGAGTCTTTAGAGGTTGTTAGTAATGAGGAAGGACCCTTTCCTCAAAACTAATCGTATAGTGGCAGAATGCAAGCATGCACATATTATTCCAATATATAAAACATAAATGATAACATTATTCCCTACTTCGGTAGCTTGCAAGAGCAGTGTAAAACGTCAATCAAACTCCCATGTACCGAGCAAGAAAATGGAGTCTGTTTGATAGAAAGAGACTTCTTATAATACTTCGCTCTTACAGCTTTGGAATTTAAGCAAAAGCTGTCTCAGATTATAAGCGAACAATTCTTTAGCAATAAGAAACTATGGCTTGGTTCTTCGCTTTCCGGATGAAGTTTCTTCAACACTTGATAGTGTCCTTTTGCACCTCTGAAAGCCACTCAAAGATTATTGATGCCAAAAGAATGCGAGGGATAGAGCTCAAAGAGAAGTAGGTGGTTTTAAGTATTGCCCTTTAGTCTTAACTTTCGAGAGAACTTCGATCGGCCACTTGCATCTCGCGGATTGGCACTCGACGGAAATTACGCTGCATTTCTACGCAACTTTCCTAGATGGTTTTCATAAAAGATACGAAAAGCTATTGATTGCCATACCGCCTCACATTCTCCTGCTCTCTTGAGGGGGGAGAGAGAGAGAGAGAGAGAGAGAGAGAGAGAGAGAGAGAGAGAAATCAAGTCTGAGATCGACCAACATAGTGACACTTAGGAAAAACGTTGTCTTATATCTAGTAAACCCAGAACTACTTGCTTTAATTGCTTTAATCGGATGAAACTAACGTAAGGTTATAATAGATGTAGAACTTTTATATGAAAAGTAATGGATAACTAAACGAAATGGATAATTTCATCTTATTCTTCGGTTATAATCGAAACCGTCGATAACATAACTATACTTGACATATTTCATTTCATATCATGAACAGCTCTCAGGAAAGGGCTAAATAAAGTGGGCAAAACGACTCGTATTATCGCATAAAAAAACAATTATCTAATATTGCGCATAATAAACAAATATTACTCCACTTTTGTTATGAACATTTCTTACAAAAGAATTTACGAGTATGGATACGTATAAAATCTTACAGGAGTATAGATTTTAAAGGCCTCACTATGGCTGATTTATACATCAAATCACGATGTAAGTATTTATTCATGATCTTTTCATTTTTGTGTGTGGGTAAAATAAATGGCTAACACGAGTCCAAATACATCTCAAGATATGTTTTTTTTCAACACGACATAGGTGAATGCATAACTTTTTTTCAATGAAGTTTAAAAGTCGTAACACAGATAGACTAAAAAAATTGGGTGGTATATGAGAATGTTGTTGCACGTCTCCGTCCAGCCACCCTACCATCAAAAATAGAGGAGGGCGGGGGAGGGGGGAGGGGGGGGGGGGAGGGGGGGGGGGGTGGGGTTGGGGAGGGAGTATGAAGCCAGAGAGAATCGTATTCCGAATGTGTCCAGATTGTCAATCATTGATTTTATCTTGCATTATAGAGTCGTTAAAAGGCGACGACATCGACACCAATGTCGATTCTATCTTAGTATGACAGTGGATACTATTGGCCAATTTATCTACGATTTCCTCTCCAAGGAGATAAGGGAAAATAACTCAATATTTCAAAAGTAGTGATGAACATTGCAATGAAATGGGGAAGTTATCTCCAGTTTTGCAAACATGCAAAATTATATGACTTTCAAAATAAAATTTTCTTTGCTATTTCTCATTCATCTCAGGGAAATGATGTCAGAAGTTTTTTATTTATATATGGGGAACATCATTAATTTACTTCATAATTTATAACTACTCAATATCTCAATGACTCTTTTCACCATTGCTTAAGAATACCAGTTTTAATGGCACATATTGTTGTCTAATTTCCAAAGTTGAATTACTGGGTTCAACCCCATTCTGAATGCAATTGTGTAAAGGCTCTTATTTATTTTTTCCCCATAATGGAATCGTACCATTCCTTCTTTTCGTCGACACTCAGCACCAAAATCTACATCACAAGTACCTCATTATCATAATCCGTTACGGAGTTGAAATTTCGAGACGAATATAAGATATTATGGGCTGCTCTTCTCGGGACGGGAACGAAACAGCTGTGGCGAATCAATTATTTTATTGACTTACATCTTTATGTTCTTTTTATTTCTTTCTCTTGTTTTACCATTATGAGGCAGTTATTAATCCCTATGAAAAAGAGGTCCATGCGAATTTGGCCCAATACTTTAAAATGATTTCTGTTCTTTATTTGTTTACCTTTATATATTGATCGCTCGATTCAACAAAAGGTGCTTACTTCAGGGCGGATGTCAGGCAGTTTGCAAGTAGTTTCGTCTAGCATCTTACTTCATTTTAATCCCGTGCCAAACAATTAGGAAAATGCTTTTTGCAATGAATGCAATTCATATAGTCTATAACTAAGTTGAAGCAAAGTCGGAAAACAAAGAAGGTAAAAGGTTTGAAAGAAATCACCTTTATCATGCATCAGATCTCAGTAGCAGAGAGCAAGTGAATCTACTATCATAAAAGTAATATACTACATACATACATAAGTAACGAATAACGATTCGGTTCTCAAAGTTATCACGAAAAGTTATTGTTGGAAAGCTATGTTTCCTACTGTACTTAAGAAAATCACTGCGATTTCACTTTAAGAGCCTTTAATTAACGCAAATGTGCGGAAGCGCATCAGGAACCAAAACAGCACATTTTCGTTTTATCTTTGTCACAAACTGTCTGCACAATAGACGAGTAGTACTCTTATACCGTCTGTTGGATACTTCGGTGGAATTGTATTTGTACTAGAGAAAGCTCTTATTTTGCAAAAGAAATAGCCTTAAAGTACATCGACTTACATTTTAAACTAATTTCATTTATAGTTTTTAAATACCTTTTTTTTTAATTAAAAAAATATGGTTACTTACACATGCGTACTATCTTAAATTATTAACCTGTTTTCAGTTATCAACAAAGCTGATATACGTTTAAATTCAGTCGATTGTTGTTTCCTTTTCCATTTCTTCCCTATAAAGCTAAAATATCCAGCATTAAGACAACAAGTAGAAATTGCGTCGAAGTTTCTTTGGCGCACTCACGTTTTCTGTGCAGACACTACAGCGTACTATAATCAACGACGCCTTAGAAAATAGATCTGCTATCTTTCGGTGGTCTCAGTATAGTGATGCTGCATGAGCCGCGAGATCTTTAAAATCCATCTCAGCATCTTCATTTCTGTTTTCCCCGGTGTCTGTTCCTCCTTCCTTCCTTCTTAATGCACATGTTTAAACCCTTCATCATCACTGGTCTGGTACCTAACCCGGCTGCACTGGTCAAATGATGAAGTACCACAAATTGGACGAAAATAGGCCGAATTAGTTCAACGACAAGCTTTCATTAATGGGATGAAAGACAGGAAGTAACAAACACTCCTTCAATGATCATTGGCTTTCATTCTTTCGAGATTTTACTAAAATTCAAATTCCCGAACAAACCTAGTTTCCACTCACCCCCAACACGTTCCCTCGTTGCAGACAAAAGGAAGAATCTCATCAACTTCAAAATTAAGAGATATATTTTCAATATAGTTCAACATCTCAGTTCACACTGGAACGGTAGTTTCAGCATCACTTGGTGATTGCATACGGAAATCATCGTCACAGTTCCTTGCATACTCTTCGTGCGTACGTTTTGTGTAGTGAAGAAATGCAATGCTCATTTAGAATCAACACCGGAAACGCTAGTCAACACGATTCGTTTTGTTAAAACTAAGAAGGAAAATAGAAACCTTCATAGAAATGGTTGGTACATAAATCCTTTTCCTTAAATTAATGATATATAGCTTCTGGTATTTAATGAGGAATAAAGCTCACAAATAACAGCTTTTATTCGTCAGTAGAGCTTACGGCAATACTTAATTGACCGTCCACCTCACT
>NC_087210.1:64785152-64802950 GCF_015104395.2 Macrobrachium nipponense
GTCCACCTCACTGCAGCACTGTCGGTGATATATGCAGAAAATCATAACTTTTCTCAATAAAACCATTCTGATGGAAACCATTATTCTCGGTAAATAAATGATTTTGCAACTGGCGACATTGTTCCAACATTTCATTCGATCAGTCGAAAACGCCTTGACGGGGTTATGAGCTATCGGAGATGGATTAAATAGCCTGCCGCAGGATCTATTAATCAGGTGCAAATTGGTCTAGAAATAATACACATTACATGAAGTAGCCTAGTCCAATGAAAAGGGGAAACAGTTCTGCAGTTGTTTGCTTTCATTTGTACCGTAATACAGAAGAACCGAAATTATTATCTGGCACCTCAACGGTAATAATAACGATGCCAATTTCTTCTTGGATACGACACATGAGCACATGCATTATCGTTCATGAATGGTGAGACAACGTTAACTCATTAATTAACAGTACAATAGATAAAAATGAATCGGATTTAGAGCGACAAAGATCGCAGGCAAAACTAAACATATAATTCTAAAGAATACAATCAAAATTAAAAAACACCAATAAATAATAACTCGCGTTATTTACAGAGAATGATGGGAGAAGTATCGCAGGTAAACCACCATAATATGAGTTAAATTTGTTTAAGGTAAACAACCGCTGTTTACTCTCCATCCACTCCTCCTGATCCACGTGTCAACCGAACTGTGACAATGAGCCCCATCGTCAATCTAAGAAGGACATATGAGACACTCAGTCACGTTCTGCGTTTGGTACATAATACCTGAACGTGAATAAGTATACAGTTTGTTTCCTGTGTTAATTTCTTAAAATATTTTATTACTGGCATCATAATGAAAAGCCTAAACGTGTTGCTTCCTACTTGTTGCCTCATTATTATCTTTTGATACCTCATTATTATCTTTTGCTCACTACTATTTTTCACATTCTTTATATTACGGCTTTTTTGTTAATTCTTGTCTTTCTCACTCCATTTTTTCTCCTATAATACCTAATAAGGACACTATAGTCGATTCATTAAGGTAGGTATTCTTGTGCCTAAGAGACGTTTGTTTGGCGGCCTCTGATTGGCTGGTACCGGGAGGTAGGCCGCTCGCTCATTATGTCCTATTTTCGTCTGTGACTTAGGAAAACATGCAGTATGTTTATATTTCTTCATTTATCTCACGTTTTCCAAAAGATAATAAAAGATTTTTGGTCATACCAAAGGATTCGTATTAATTGTACAACTAAATAATCTTTTCCTGAAACCAATTAGATAAAACACAATGGAATTACAACGAGTAAAAGTGAAGAGAAAAAATTTCAATCTTTACACTGTTTTTTATTTATCATCAAATTTTTAATAAGTCATACGATCAAGATGAATTAAAACTTGTATTTTCATACAATAAAAATAACCTGAATACGCTGGTGCTTTCAGATTTTGGATGCGTGTAATATGTGAAGAGAAAATTGAAGAATATGTCTTATTATTTTGCAGCCGTACTTGACTCAGCCTGATAGGAAATCTATCTTTCTTGATTATTTGTTTTTTATTATTTCATATCACTCAAATAAGTCTCTGCTGTCTCTTTCATTTGAAAATATATTCATAAAATAAAATTGAAATTATTGTCTTAAACAAACAACCTGATTAAAGTTTAGGCTGAGTTGAAGAGTGTGAAGTTGTCTTTCCCACAGAGTTCAAACTTCTTTGCTGGATTGAATTCCCCCCGCGGCCCGCATGGGTCTGAGCTAACGATGCCAGATGCATCCATCTGATTAGTTATTATTATTTTTCTTACCAGATATGCCCAGACATACTATATGATACTGGATTTAAAAAATGTTCGACAGTTATAATGGAAATTCTATGTATTTTATTTTCAGAAAATTTAATAATATAACATGGTAAATATTGTCGAAACTGCAACCTTTTATATCGCTAATTGGACAACTCAAATCTCTCGCTGAGATGACAAACGCAACGACGACGCCTTGCAGATCTCATTCTCTCAGCAATACCGTCAAACTCAAATCATTTACTGATGCAACATAATAAGACATATTCTCCATTTTGCTCCTCACATTTTACACGCACTCCAAAATCAAAAATCTGAAAGCACCAGCGCATTCAGGGTGAATTTGTTGTATGAAAATACAAGTTTTATTTTATCTTAATCACGTTAATGATGCAAAATCCGATGATATAATAAAAACACTTATAGGAATTAAATGCTTCTCTTTTAACTTTACTCGTTGTAATTCCTTTGTGTTTTATCTTATTGATTTCAGGCAGAAAAGATGACTTTAGTTGTACAATTAATACCGAATCCCACCCTGGTATGACCGAAATTTTCCTATCTTGAGCAAAGCGTGAGTTGATTGAAGAAATATAAACATAATATTGCTAGTTTTCTAAGCCACAGTAGAAAATAATGAGACTGAGCGAGCGGCCTACCTCCCGGTACCAGCCAATCAGAGGCCGCCAAACAAACGTCTCGTAGGCGCAAGAATCTACCTTAAATGAATCGACTATAGTTTGCTCTCCTGATGCCGTTAATTATGACATTTATCAAAAGTGTCTTCTGTATTTCCACTCCTCAGAAACTCAAGACAAAAATGTGGCACGCATAACCTCTGACGATAAATTAGCCTCGCCGTAATGAACTTCAGGATTTGGCATCCAATCCTTAAACGGCAATTTTCGATTAAGCCTCCGCTGGTCGTTATGTGACCCTTTTGGGATGATCCGTTTCGCCCCAACGGTGCTCGATTGCCGACCCAATCTCTCTACCGCTCCCTGGCTTCGCTGGATAGAGCGTTGCTATTAATTTCCTGGAAGGAATATGACCTAACGCCTAATCAAGCCCGTTGCTTCCGGGGCGTGGTTTGAAATGAGTCGATATTTTTACAGTATTTTCAAGAATCCTAAATGAAGGGGTAACAGGCGAGGATGTTTACAGCAGTTATCGGTTACTAGAGGAAAAACTAAACAGGAAATCCCGATATATAATGAAAGAACTGCCGGTAGTAAGAATAAAAAACCCCATTTCGGCTCAACCTCAGCACCTGACCCCCAGTTCGGCTCACAGGCGATAAACCCCATAAGCTAGCCTATATCTTAACCTCAGTTACGTTGACTATTAACAACTCCACGGGAAAACCACCAAATATTTCGCTCTAGTTCAGAAAAGAACCCCAAAATGGCTCCTAATAATAATAATAATAATAATAATAATAATAATAATATCCTTTATTTCGGTTCAAGACCATATACAATGAACATACAAATTACACAGTAACATACACAATCTAGATATATGAGTCAACATAGGGAGAACCATGGTTTCACTCGACCCCTTGAAAATACCCAACCCCAATGGCTCAAGATATATTCGACGGATGAAAAAAAACTCCATTTCACGACCCCTTAAAAATAACCAACACCATTTTGGCTCAAGATATATTCGACGGATGAAAAACCACCATTTCACATACATATGAATATGAGTGAAAAATTCTGAGTGCCTTAACCTAACCTAACCCAACCTAACCCAACCCAACCCACTGTGTGAAAAAAATTCTAAGTCCCTTAACCTAACTTAACACAACCTAACCTAACCTAACCCCCCAAGTGAAAATATTCTAAGTCCCTTAACCTAACCTAACCCAATCTAACCTAACCCAAACCCAACCCATTGGCTCAAGATATACTCTAACAGATGAAAAACCTCCCCAATTTCACACAAATATGAGTATGAAGGAAAAAAAATTCTAAGTCCCTTAACCTAACCTAACCTAACCTAACCTAACCCACGTGAAATACCCAACCCGATTTTGGCTCAAGATATACTCTTTGGATGAAAAACCGCAATTTCACATAAATATGAATATGAGGGAAAAATTCTAAGTCCCTTAACCTAACCTAACCTAACCCACATGAGTACATGGAAAATAGGAATATGAGGAACAAATTCTAAGTCCCATAACTTAACCTAACCCACGTGAGTGAATATAGCAAAAGATATGAATAGGAGTAAAATAAATTATAACTCCCTTAACCTGACTTTCTTCATGACTCACTGCCAGGTGTGCAACATGTCATAGCACGTAATAGTGTGAATGCAAAAAGATATCTAAACTCCATAACCTAACATAATGTAACTCTATGGAAGGTTGAACAATAAAGAATGGGGTAAAAAACAATTATGACCATTCACATATTTTTATTACATAAAGTGGTACACTTTAACAAGTGTCAGATTCACCCTTTTCTCCCGAGACGCATTCAAAAACAATACCGCCACGATTCCTTATCACCAACCTCCAACTGCTAAACAATTTTAAAATAAAAAAACAATCTTCTAAATTCATTATCTTGTACCGCTTGACGTAAAAAAGTCAATAGAGAGTTGGTGTCTTTGTCCAAATAATAAACCAAAAAAAATAAACGAATAAAATCGTTGAGAAAAATGCAGCAAAAAATAAGAGACTAAATTCGGCTTCTGAGTCGAAGGAAATTCGTCTCATTTTCATGACAACGAAGCTGCTTCGAAAACAGTCATTCAGGTTGATGCATATTTTCTCCTAGCTTATCATTGCTGGCGATATATTGATGCCATTCTCTCTCTCTCTCTCTCTCTCTCTCTCTCTCTCTCTCTCTCTCTCTCTCTCTTGCAGACAAATATAATCTACAAGTGTCTGGTAATAATAATGCTGACAAACAAGTATCGTTTACTGAACAGATGTCAAACTTCCTAACATATTGCTGGCGATATAATGTTCTCTCTCTCTCTCTCTCTCTCTCTCTCTCTCTCTCTCTCTCTCTCTCTCTCTCTCTCTCTCTCCAAGCAAGCATCGTTTACCTAACAGATGTCAAACTCGGCCACCTGATTTTCTCTACAAGAAAAGACTTAAAAGCTCAGTACATCTGCATTGCAATTTTGAGCAAGAACATCTGCAAAATCACAGCACCGACAACAACTGTTTTGTCTAAACTGCAGGGTAAATTTTCCTTCGCTACGGTTCGGCCGCCAATTGGCAATGCGATAGCCACTCTCAATTCACAACTAGCTGTTTTTTGCGAGAGAGAGAGAGAGAGAGAGAGAGAGAGAGAGAGAGAGAGAGAGAGAGATATAACAACATTTGAAGTTACATCATGCGTACCAGATCGTTCAGTGGAAGACTATTATATCACACTTAACACAAATAAAAAATAAAATGATAAAAAAGGAAAAGGTGAAACCCCCTCCCAAAAAAGAAGGAAAATTCTGTTGTTGCACACGTCATCATAACATCACAAAGACAACGCCTGACTTGAAGTTATGTTAAGGAAGTTGATATTCTGGAGACAAATGATATATAAGAAACATATAAGAAACAGACGGAAACTTCCACGGTATGCTGAAAATCCAAAACTTCGAACAGAAGAATTTCGAAAGGAAAGGCATAAAAAACACACGTACTTGCATTATCTTCACGGATCACGCCTATTTTACTACGCCTTCCTGCAATCAATTAACGAAACCTCGGGGGATTCAATGAATTATGAAATCTAAGGCTATATATTATAGGCAGGCACTAGGCGGGGGGGGTACTTCCAGTTATTTGGGCGCTAATATTCACGGAAAGAGGGAGCTGGCATGGCTGGACATCAAGACGAAGAGATCCAGAAAACAAAGAGAAAGAGACAAAAGACGAGGATGATCTCAAAGTGAGACTTAGGAAAAAATAGACAGCCGTCACGAAGGAGGAATAGTTAGAGAAGTTGACAACAAGAAAGAAAGGAGGAGCTAATAGATATAAAGAATAGCTGAGGGAAAGACACAGAGTTACGGAAGCTGCGGACGTATTTCGAGTGAAATGCTCAGAGAAATTGAGGCCCCCGAAGATAATCTCATCAAGAAAACAAACCAGTCATAGGCAATCTGACAAACCAGCAGCAAACGTTTAAGTCTTCTCAACAAATGGCTACTATCCAGAATTAAAAGATACTAAGTCAAACGTGGCAGAACGCTCCTGCCCATTTCCTCAAATCCCATTCGTTTTCCGAAGTCTGGAGTCCCAGACCACATTCCGCCATAGCATCAGTCATCCCCCGCTAACATGCTGCTTCAGATCTACTGGAATCTCTTCCTTGAAGAGTGGGAAGCATTCAGTAAGCAGCAGAACTGACTAGGAGAAATATAATTAGAATTCAGCTCAAGTCTGAGGGGGGGTGTTTACCCCGAAGTCGTTTTAGAATCCGTGAGGCTCCAGTTCTGGCCTGCCACCCAGTGAATTTCGACCAAGAAAGGAATAATGAAACGAAATTCACATGCTGACGCGAAGACTCAAAATACAAAGATGGATTGAAAAATGAACTGTACACCCAACGTTATAAGATTCACTGGATCCAAAGACTCTAGATGCAAGCTTAGAGATCTTTAGATGGCTTCGGAGCTCGCATGCGTCTGATTTGAAATCTAAGGTAAAAGGAAGCTCAGAGAAAAGAATATCAGCGGAGGACGACGATGCAACAGCCCTAAAAGCTTTCCAGAGATAAGCAAGGTGGAGACCTGAGGACCAGATGTGAACAGATGGAATCCTGGATTGTGGAAGACGAGGGAGGATCTCAAGTTGAGACTTAGGAAAAAACAGACAGTTGCAACGAAGGAGGAATAGTTGGAGAAGTAGACAATACGAAGAAAAGAAGAGCTAATGAATATAAAGGGAATAGCTGAGGGAGAGCCACACAAGTACGGAAGCTCCAGACGCAATTGGAGAGAAATGCGCAAAGAAATTAAGGCCCCAATAGATAATCTCATCAACAAGACACCATGAAGAACGCGAACATCGGCCTAACCTTCACCTGCAGGCCAAAAAACAAACCAATTATTAGGCAATAACAGTGGAGGATGAAGATTCAGAAGCACTAAAAGCTTTCCAAACAGAAGCAAGCTGGAGACCCGAGGACCAGATGTGAGCGTATGGAATCCTGGATTGCGGAAGGAGTCTTCAGTACTTAGTATAACAGACGGTAAAGGATATAGCAGAAAGGTTGATGAACTAGGAACCAAATATGTAATACTGGAAGAAGCAAAGGAAATGACAGCAATCTTTTTGGTATACCCTTTGCCAGGTAAGTATAATTCCAATTGCAACTAGAAGCAATCTATTTGGTGTACCCTGAGCCAGGTAAGTATAATTCCAATAACTACTAGAAGCAATGTATTTGGTGTACCCCGTGCCAGGTAAGTATGCTTCTAATTACAACTAGAAGCAATGTATTTGGTGTACCCTGTGCCAGGTAAGTATGCTTATAATTACAAATAGAAGCAATGTATTTGGTGTACCCTGTGCCAGGTAAGTATCATTCTAATTACAACTAAAGGTAATCTGTTTGGCGTACCATGTGCCAGGTAAGTATGCTTCTAATTACAATTAGAAGCAATCCATTTGGTGTACCCTGTACCAGATAAGTATGCTTCTAATTACAACTAAAAGCAATGTATTTGGTGTACCCTGTGCCAGGTAAGTATGCTTCTAATTACAACTAGAGGCGATCTAGTTGGCGTACCCTGTGACAGGTAAATATGATTCTAATTACAACTAGAAGCAATCTATTTGGCATACCCTGTACCAGGTAAGTATGCTTCTAATTATAACAAGAACCAATTTATTTGGAATACCCTGTGCCGGGTAAGTATTCATTACAACTAAAGGCAATCTATTTGGAATACCCTGTGCCAGGTAAATATTATTCTAATTACAATTAGAGGCAATCTATTTGGAGGGTTCCAATCAAAATCCCGAAGCTTAAAATCCCGAATATCAAAATCCCTAAACTTAAAATCCCGAATGAATTAAAATCCTGAATTATCATAATCCCAGTAAATTATCCATTTGTCTTAACCATCTCTCTCTCCCTCTCTTGTACGAGCTTGGGGCAATTACCATTATAGGCTTCTTGTAACAATGTCTTTTAGTTTAGTCTGTTCCTGTGCTATCATAAAGTCACTTCTCCATTGTGGTCTACAAAATACTAAAAGCGTAAAGCCCATAACAACAATGGAAGAGATCAGTGAAATTGTTCCTTCGCAAAAAGGTTTTAATAAGTTAAATGCACATGGCTACTTGGCAATCTATTTGGAATACCCTGTGCCAGGTAAGTATTATTCTAATTACAACTAGAGGCAATCTATTTGGAATACCCTGTGCCAGGTAAGTATTATTCTAATTACAAACACAAACAATCTATTTGACGTACCCTGTGTCATGTAAGTATGCTTCTAATTATAACTAGAAACAATTTATTTGGCATACCCTGTACTAGGTAAGTATACTAATCATAACTAAAGGCAATCTATTTGGAATACCCTGTGCCAGGAAAGTATTATTCTAATTACAACTAGAAGCAATCTATCTGGCATACCCTGTGCCAGTAATATGCGGCGTAACCTATTAACTACAAACAATCTATTTGGCGTACCTGTCGTAGGTGGTTAAGTATAATTCTAATTACAACTAGAAGCAATCTATTTGGCATACCCTGTGCCAGGTAAGTATCATTCTAATTACAACTACAAACAATCTATTTGTCGTACTTGTGCCAGGTAAGTATCATTCTAATTACAACTAGAAGCAATCTATTGGCATACCCTGTGCCAGGTAAGTATGCTTCTAATTACAACTACAAACAATCTATTTGGCGTACCTGTGCTAGGTAAGTATAATTCTAATTACAACTAGAAGCAATCTATTTGTCATAACCCCTGTGGCCAGGTAAGTACAATCTAAATAACAACAGAAGCAATCTATGGCATACCCTGCCAGGTAAATTATCATTCCTAATTACAACACAAACAAGCTATTTGGCGGTAACCTGTGCCAGGTAAGTATCATTCTAATTACAACTAGAAGAATCATGGCATACCCTGTGCAGGTAATTATATTAATTACAACTACAAACAATCTATTTGGCGTACCTGTGCCAGGTAAGTATCATTCTAATTACAACTAGAAGCAATCTATTTGGCATACCCTGTTCCAGGTAAGTATTATTCTAATTACAACTACAAACAATCTATTTAGTGTACCCTGTGTCAAGTAAGTCTCATTCTTCGAAAATAAGTCAGAAACTCGTCTGTCTTTCCTAGTCTGGTGGACATTTTTCCTTCGAAACTAAGATCTGACTTGAGAGTAAAATTCTTAGATGCAATAATACTAACACAGATGGTAATAAATTTAAAATAAATAAACAAATAAACGATATCTGAGCCACCAGTTGCTGCCTAACGACAATTTATGTTTGCCTACTGGGGAATACAAATATATTTGCTTGGCCCTGATTATTTATTGAACTATTGTTCTTTCACACCTCTAAACAATAAATCAGACTTAGTGAGCCAGACCATTCTAGTAGTATATATCTGCCCTAGACCGATGCCTGTTTATTTCGATGTATTTTGGACAATGTTCAATGTTTGTCCCTAGACGAAACTTTTCCAACTGGCTAAGACATTAAATCTTAAACTAAATTTATTTTTTTTCGTTAACAGTATTATGAATGGCGGCATGTCTATTGAGTAAAATAAATAAGGGATTCCGATCGCTATTTTCATGATATTTATCTTTTTTATTGATCTTTTTTTTATCGACATGAAAGCAACAGTAGTTTTTGATTAAAAAGATTTTCTCTCAATTTTACCATCGGTTGTTGTGTTTAATGGCATAGGTTTACGGGAGTTCTATCCTTATTGCCGATGCACGATAAAAGTCATTGGCAGCTTGAACAGTGTCTCAGCTTCAACTACAACATGGTTAAAAGCGAAACACAAGATATATATATATATATATATATATATATATATATATATATATATATATATATATATATATATATATGTATATATATATATATATATATATATATATATATATATATATATATATATATATATATATATATATATATATATATATATGTATATATATATATATATATATATATATATATATATATATATATATATATATATATAGATATATGATATATATATATATATATCTATATATATATATATATATATATATATATATATATATATATACATATATAATATATATATATATATATATATGTATATATATATATATATAGATATATATATATATATAATATTACCCAGAGGAAATTAAAACAACGGAGTTCTAGATCTTTTGTGTTATTTCCAAGGCCTTTTTGAATATGCTATATTATCACAAACACTCGGTTTTACAACTCAAAAATGCGATTAAAAGAGTAAAAAATAATTCTTATTACAACTAGAAGCAATCTATTTCAGTTCAATTGATTTAGCTTTTTAGAACAGGGACAGCTGTCTTAGATTGAACCAGATACAGAATTCACTAAATAGAAGCAAAGTACAATAACCTAGACAACTGTTTCAAAGCGTCTTAGAACATCATGTGCAGAAGGGTCAAGCTTAACTTCTTGAACATAAATCAAGTTAATGTTGTCAGCTGCAATAATGTAGATTCTCATGAAGTGTGTGTTCTTAGTAAAATACCATACGTCTGAATCTTGATAAACATTTCAAATTCCAAGGAGTAAAGATAATAGTAATAATAATATTAACCTTCCTGTAAAATTGCCATTGCCTCTTAACGAACTTCACCTTTCCTGTAAACATTTATTTGCTCCCAATGACCGCTGTTCATGATGGTTGAACAATAAGAAATTTTGAATAAATACCATATTTATAAAAAAAATTATGATTATTTGTCTTTATCGCTGCAAGTCAATCTTCAGTAATCATTATATGTTCATTATAGAACCAAATGTCTTTGAGATGCACAAACAACTGTACTTCTGGTTTTACCATTTCTCAAAAGAATGTAAGAAATCTTAATTTCAGCTCTGGTATTCGCCAATATGTGTGTGATATATATCCAGGTTTTTGAGGTGACATACACCTAGAAATTGACAGGCAACTGAAATATTGATAAGGAAGACAAAAGCATTAAAATAAAAGAGGTAAAAATAAAAATCAACCATAAGAAGAGGCAGGTAAACCATACCGGAGAGTAAAGGTGTTTGTGATGTTAAGGAAGTTTATTTGAAAATGAATTTTGCATAAAATCAATAGTCAGATGTTACTTTCGGTATCATTCTTAACATAATGATCGCGTTCATGTTCAAGATAATCCGTTTTGTGATTATTTCATAAACAACAATTAGATTAGACGTGCTACATATGTGACAATACATAAACCAATAAATACAAATATGCAAATGAATAAATGAATACATAAGCGAGCAAATAAGTAATATGCAAACACACACATAAAAATATAGCTAGGCTAGGAGGCCATAAGATTGTAAGCAATCAAGCAAGGGATGAAATCAAAAAGCAAACAAGTAAAATTTGTAAGCAATGAAATAAGTAGATAAACAAATATGCAGATAAATATGTAAAGAAGTAATTCATGTTCAATGATAGCATTCACAGAGATTTCTACCTACTTGAATCATAGGTATTTTCAATATTAAGAAATAAACCTATTTGAAGAGAGAGAGAGAGAGAAAGAGAGAGAGAGAGAGAGAGATGAGAGAGAGAGAGAGAGGAGAGAGAGAGAGAGAGACCCCCGTGTATTTTGAGAGTCGGTTTTTGGAAGTTATTGGGTAAGCATTACCTCATTGTTCAGCGAGCAGAGCGAAAAGAGCACTATTTAGAAACTTAATGTGTTTTTCAGCTTGACTCACGGCCGATGTTCGCCAAATCGATGCCCATTTGTGAGAGAATATGAATGCTTACTGGTGCGCTTAAGTGTGAATGTGGTCTTCGGCTATCATAACCTAGACTCCTCATGATAGTAGAAATGGCTGAGCACCACAAAAATACCTGAGTTGTTAAGACTTAGAGTGATGCTAAGCATGTGGGGAAAAGGTGTTTAAATGAACAATAATAGAAGAGTGAGCTTAGATTAATAAGGAATTATTTCCCCATTAGAGCAAAGTATTGAGTAAATCCAATCATCTGACAATTTCAAGTATTGTGGAAAAGTATCATATCATTAAAACTTGTTTTTTCTTTGGATTTGAGGCAGCACTCTCAAGAGAATGGCAGTAGAGATAAACTAGAGACCAATGTCAAAATCATATCACTAGTTTAAAATAATACAGCGCAGGTTTTGAGCAAGATATGATTCACACGATGACCGAAATAATTAAGCTATGGACATCAGAATTACTTCATATATTGCATCTGGCTCTAAGACTTTGTAGTGACAATCTCAGCCATAAAGTATAAGTGCGTAGCATGAGAGAAGTTAGAGGACATCCTGGTTATATATGTATATATATATATATATATATATATATATATATATATATATATATATATATATATATAATATCTATATATATAACATATATAACCAGGATGTCCTCTAACTTCTCTCATGCTACGCACTTATATGTGTGTGTATATATATATATATATATATATATATATATATATATATATATATATTATATATATATATATATATATATATATATATATATATATATATATATATATATATATATATAACTATATATATATATATATATATATATATATATATATATTATATATCAGGTAATGCCACGGAGGGAAATGGAAAGGCGAGAAAGCTAAGAACTTTCGGTCTAACATGGCCTTTACTTAGGCACAACTGATCATAACAGAGATTAGGTTAAGTGACTTAGAATTTGTTCCTTATATTCATATTTTTCATATACTCATGTGGGTTAGGTTAGGTTAGGTTAAGGGACTTGGAATTTTTTCACTCATATTCATATTTATGTGAAATGGCAGTTTTTCATCTGAAGAATATATCTTGAGCCAAAATCGGGTTGGGTATTTCACTTAGGTATGTAGAGTATAACTTTAGCAAATAGGTTGGGTTTGGTTAGGTTAGGTTAGGTTGGGCTGGGTTAGGTTAGGTTAAGGGACTTAGAAATTTTTCCCTCAGTAGGTTAGGTTAGGCTAGGTTGGGTTAGGTTAAGGGACTTGGAATTTTTTCACTCAGTGGGTTGGGTTAGGTTAGGTTAAGGTACTTTGAATTTTTTCACTCATATTATATTTATGTGAAATGGTGGTTTTTTCATCCGTAGAGTATATCTTGAGCCAAAATGGGGGTTGGATATTTTCAAGGGGTGGGTTAGGTTAGTTTAAGGGACTTAGAATTTTTTCACTCATATTCATATTCATGTGAAATGGTGGCTTTTTCATCCGTAGAGTATATCGTGAGCCAACATGGGGTTGTGTATTTTCAAGGAGTCGAGTGAAAACATGGTTCTCCTATCCGAAGAGTACTTCATGAGCCATTTTGGGGTTCTTTTCTGCACTAGAGCGAAATATTTGGTGGTTTTCCCGTGGAGTCGTTAATGGTCAACGTACAGTTGGACACAGGTTTGCCTGGTACACCGTCTTGAGAGACTTCGAAAAATTACATGGTATCAATGTTTACTGAGGGAGATGGGGGGAGAACTCCTTCTCTGCTAGCAAGAGTCCACCAATAAAGCTCTAGAGTTCGTTTGGTGGGCGGACTTATTAGGTATAGTGGGAGAAAGACACACACACGGAGTAAAAAAAAAAAAAAAACAAAAAGAAAAAAAAAAAAAGGAAAAAAAAAAAAGATCTGAGCAGTTTATATCGTTGTAATGAAGATTGTTGTCTCACTTGTAATATAAGTTTGTTTATTAAGGTTTCATTTAACTTTCGGCCAAGACGTTATCTTACCACATTGTCTATATATCGGTCATATTCATTACACAATACTTAAAATGTATCAACATTTTAAAGTTATATTGGTATTGCCGAAAATCACGATTGGATCTCTCTACAGTCAGTTCCATTAAAAACAGAATAAAAAACTTTATTCCTGATATACTTTCATCAAAATCGAAGGTGTGGCAAAAAATTATCACCACCAATCCTTTGCCACACAGGATTAGCTGGTTTGACATTTCTGACAACCTCCTAGGCCACCCTTAAACCCCCCCCCCGCCCCCCTCCCCCGCACAGTTCATACAAATGGAAGACAAGCAGTGCAAACGGCCAGCAAGGCCTCTAATAAGGCACTAAGTAGTACAGAAACAATATCGATACCCTTAAGCTATGAAGGCGCACAAATTTAAAATCTTAAGAACGTCACATGACGTAAACAACATATGTGGGACGACTTCTGCAAACACGTCATATGACGAGGTTGACCTTTTAAGGGTTAACAGTTGTTTTTTTCTAAAATTATGTATGCACTGATATATTATAGACTATATATTTCGTTGACCTCAGGCGATAGGTGAAGTCATTTGGCTTTCCTTATAGTGGCTGACATAAAGAGAGCATCATCTACTGAACTGACAGTTTCCTTTTAAAATATCCTACAGAGCATATGACCCTTATACTCAGTAACGACAACGACGGCCAAAAAATATGCCACATTTTTACTCTTGTTCATATAACTTAGATTTTAACCAAAGATACTACATTGAAAATATCAGTAGGATATAAAGCATAACATTTCAAATAATGGAAACTATTTTAATAGACTCCAAGAAGCTATAAGCGAAAATAACTGGCGAAGTATCACTATCATATCTGTATCGGCCGCACCACAAAGAACAAAGTATACAGGTAAGGCAATTTGTGTTACCGACCTCACTGTATGAAAACAGTGCTCGGCGAGTCATTCAGTTCTATAATTCAATGCTGTTAACAAGAAACGGTGATTAGGAAGACACATAAAAAACATGTGGGGCCAGAGTAAGTAGGAAAGTTTACTGCAATACTCTCAATATTGTATGGAGGCATTATGCCATTTTTTTTTACAGATACTTCGAATATTATATCAAGAATATCATGGTTATAATTAAAAAACTGTTGTGAATTATGTTTATTAAAAACATATAATGAAATAATAGTGAGAACAAAATGAGACCATTTTATGTCCTGTTACAAAAAATATAACATTTATATTATACAATCGATACCTGACCATCCACCCTCTCTCTCAGTCACTTCCCTCAATCGTCGGACATCGAATGAACAAGGTTGAAAATTTGCTGCGGTCTCTGTCTACAAATTTCCCACTGAGAGTTGATGTGAGCCATGGTTTGCTGTGTTGTTCTCTCATGTTACATTTTCCATGTGTTCACCATCTGGGCCCACACATGTTCAATCACGTTCATATCTGCTCCTTTGCTCGGCCATTCAAGAAGAAGAGGTTATCCTGTCTGGCAAACCACTCTTGAACAACGCGAGCAGTGTGAATGGGACTCCGGTCGTGCATGAACAGGATGGGCCCTGATGGGAAGGGAAAATTCCTTTCTCGTAACGAAGGCAAGAAGGAGGTTTGCAGCAGCTTCAACATACTTAGCTGCTGTAAATCGTCCCTCGATACAGAACACATCACCCATACCATCCAGACACACCCATACCCAGCCCCATACGTTGCAGGTGACCATGGCCGGATCGCCAACCACCTCAACGATGTTACGGGATTCATATCTGAATGAGAGAAAAAAATGGGGGTGTATAATATAAATCATATATATGCCTTTGGAGAATTTATATTCTCAGTGGTGAACAACACTGAAAGAATTCTGTTGTCTAATTATCTATTTAATTATATTTTGAGAAAGAGAGCAATGCTGCCATGTCCCTTACCTAATATTTATACTCAGAAATAGCCACTCTTATCTATGTTTACTCCCTTTATATATTTTGACAGTCCACTTCCGTGGAACAAAATCTGAAGATTAATAATTAATATAAAGAAGTATGCAATTGATATTTGATGCAAGTAAAGATTTTTGCTTATCATACCGAGTTCCATTTGTTCGCCAACACTGCAGCTTCCATGCGATGTGGACGAGAAGCACTTCTCGTCAGTAAGATGACCTGGCCTCAAAAGTCCAAATCCTTATCAGCATGACTTCTGCAAAATCAAGCCTTCCCGCCTTATGTCGCTCCATCAAGAGCTCCTTCGTCGCTGGTATTCTGTGATGAATCCTAGCAGTGTGAAGTCGTACTGGTCATCGAAGACACTTCTAATCCAAGGTATTCACGAATGCCTCGGCGTTGTTAAGGGTTGCTCTCGAGCCGCCCTGATAATGGCGTGTTCCGTGGACCCCCTGGCCTAGCTAAGAGACCACCTATTATCTTAAATGTTTAACTTATTTTATTATATAACATCGCAATCAATTCTAGATTCTTCGAATTTTGTACTTTGGATGGATTGATCATAATTTAGTAAACATGGCAGTATACTTTTGGTTTCAAAAGCATATCAAATAGAACGTGATTACATATTTCCATAATATTCTCAATTTGGTTGTTAGTTTATTAAAACTGTAAATCATTCCTGAGCCATCACTGAAATGACATTTATATATAAACTATATCTACCATAAGACGCACAATGACTGTGACAGGGTGGGCACAAATAAAATGCTCATAGGCTTAATTTTACCGAGACAACTCAATCGACTATCTAACTTTGTTCATGGTTGAGGTCGGCAGGGCCAACCACCCACCGGTGTGGTGAATTATGGAGGTGCACCTGAAATATTACTGTGCTGTTGGAATGGCTGTGGATATCTGTAGTCTAACCAAAATTATAAGAGCGAGACGAAATACATTTAAGAAAAAAACTTTCACATCAAATAAGCAAGATTAATTAACCATGAACAATGTAACATATCCACCAATCATTCAGCATAAACAACTTACGCAAGTCGTTCAAGTTCCCACTCTCCTCCCACCTTCTACTGTACCGTGGTGGGGGGACACACCAATCACGTGCAATGGCTCGTATCGAGAAGCTATTGTCGCATAAAGTGCACATTCATCCTCGCAGCGCCAGATTTGTGTTCCTTCGATTCATTGTGAGTAGTTTATGAAGTCTGACCCATTTAAAAATCCTGCTGACGACCTCACCTCTATTGGGATTCAGACTCTGTTTCGAGTCGAGTAAAACAATACCATGATTATATCATTATATCGTTCCTTGATTGTAGGATTAGCCAATAGGAATCATAAATGAAGATACTGCTGTTAAATATAATATGCTCACGTAATTATTGTTCCTGTTAATAATTACATTGAGAACTGAATACTCGTTGAGAAGTGCTTCGTAAAATGAGCTCGGTAAACGTGTTCGAGAATTCTCTAACCTATTTCTCTGTAACTAAGATTCGTATAAGTACGAGATTAATAATTATAATTATTTACTCATAACCCAAGTCAATAGTCACTAAAGAAAGAAAAAAAAATTTGATCTTAAGACAAAAATATTAATAGCTACTACTACTGCTGCTGCTGATAAGAATAATAGTAAAAAAATGCTATATTACTGGTTATTATTATTAATAATTAATTAATATTGTTCCCTTGTTTTCAACGTAGACCAAAAGTAATATATCCATTGCCTAAGGTAAGGTAGTACGTTACGGAATTTGCACATTTTTTCCGTACCTGAACTGTACCGTACCGTACTTTGGTAAAATTATCGTTGCGTAATTCCGTACCGTACACATAGGCTATAAATATCAACCGTACCATACCGTAATGCCAGCCTTGCTGGCAGGTAACAACAGCGTGAATCGTTAGATATATACAACATTTTAAATTATTATTATTAGATTAGATAGATGAGATAGATAAAATAAATCGTGCAAAATATACTTAACTGAAGTAACATTCACAGAGTGAGAGAGAGAGGGGGGGGGGGGGGGGTATACTGTTGTGTTCACATCCATTTCTGGCTAATC
>NC_087210.1:64803450-64815950 GCF_015104395.2 Macrobrachium nipponense
TGTATTGTAGAAGCGTGCTTGATAAAGAAAAAAAAATATCTGCGTAAAACACGTTCCAGGGAAATCAAATGCATAACCACACTTCGTTACATATATAAACTGTAGATTCCATACCTGATCGTCTGTGTAGGTACAGATGCAGATGGAGGTTGGACATCCTACTCATTGTATATTATCATAAAAATAATAATGATAAAATATTGACACTAGCTCACGTGTTTATGTTATGTTACTTTTACTTGATTACCAGTTAATGCTAATGTTTTGGAAGATCATGCATATTTCATAGGTTTAAAGTGAAAAGTAATATTTATAGTATCTCAAAAATTAAATGAAAAAGTGTATTTGGTTCAAATTTATCTGCCAGATTGTCGGAAAAATGTGATGGTGTTTTAGTTTAACATTTAGTCAAACTGAAATAAGCCTTAAATTTTGAACATAGAAGGCTTTGTAAATATCACTACTTTTATTTTGTTATTTTGAAATAAGGGGAATTACAAAACGCGCTTCATTCCAAGAAAAGAAGGAAAACAGATTAAGGTAATAAAGTTGAGACAGAATAAGAGCACAGCAGTTAAGAAAACTAAGGCTAGATTATTAAAAGGGGGTCCAAAAGGTAGAAGAAATAAGCCCTGATAGAATTAGTGGAGCTAAAAGCTGCAGCCTACGAATGGCCATATACTAGGCAACTTAACTCTCCAATGCAAAGGTAGAAGCTAGTGGCTCCTAACCCTTCCTAAGACAGGAAATGGTCAGGGAACGAGCAAGGACTATGGCAGTTGACTTTACAGGAGAGAAAAGTTACATTCCTACAAAAACATATTAACTCTTTTACACGTTAGAATTGGCTATAACTACATCGGTACTAGAAAACTACTTTGCTTCTTGAAACACAGGAATTGAGTTAAGTTATTTTCTATTACAATGCATCTTGAAAACAAGGATGAAAAATCATACTAAAGAAATATAGTAAAATGGATAATGACTCGTATTTTGCAACTGACCTGGTGCTAGGAAGAAAATAAGAACACGAGGCTTCTTCACACCATAATCTAGATAAAAGAACTTAATAAGTTATCTCTCTCTCTTTCTCTCTACTCATCTTTGGTCTTGTATATTCTGTGGTTCTGTCTTTCTCTTTTCCACCAAATATGAAACCTGTTATATTGGTGAAAAGTATCCTAATATTTCATGTTGTTTTAATTACTAAAATTTAGTAAATAAAGAAAATTATATATAGCCAAATTTTTTGGTTATTGCCCACATCGCCCGCTTCTCTATGGAGGTTGGCCCAATCATGAATTGTATAAGTATATAGACTGTGTCTGTGTGTATGGTTTGCTACCTCAATAAAGTAAGTGAACTGAAAATATTGCTAATTTACTGATATAGATGTTCTATATTATATATATATATATATATATATATATATATATATATATATATATATATATATATATACGTATATATATATATATATATATATATATATATATATATATATATATATATATATATATATATATATATATATATATAGAGGTGGCTTGCTGCTTACAGAACACCACCGTTAACACTTGGGTGAAAGTTTTGTATCGATCTCGTGGACAGTCATGTCAGTATATAAGATTTAATAATCTATAGGAAATGCCATTTCATAAATACTGAGTTCCTAAGCACTTTTAGTCTCATATTTATTTCGCATATTTCCTTAAATGCACATTTTACACTCAAAACCTAGTATCGTCAACAACAAAATGTTTACGACCACTCTCTTAATTAACGTAATAGATTAAGGATACTTTACTCTATGCTCAAGAAAACTATCTGATGCCCCACTCCTCCTTCCTTGTCCTGACGGCGCAACATCTATTGGATGCTCCGTTAGTTACTTGCTCAACTGCTCCGGGGTTTCATAGTCGCGGATTCGTGTTCACTCTGGATCAGCGGAGGGAACGAACTATTGTGCGTGACAGTACAGTTAGGCACAGGTTTACCTGGTACACCGTCTTGAGAGACTTCCCTCACCTCTCCTCCCCCTCCCTTCTCTCTCTCTCTCTGAATGTTACTAGCTTAAGTATATTTTGCACGATTTTTTTTGTATCTATCTATCTATCTAATCTAATAATAATAATTTAAAATGTTGTATATATATATAACGATTCACGCTGTTGTTACCTGCCAGCAAGGCTGGCATTACGGTACGGTACGGTACGGTTGATATTTATAGCCTATGTGTACCGTACGGAATTACGCAACGACAATTTTACCGAAGTACGGTACGGTACGGTACAGTTCAGGTACGGAAAAAATGTGCAAATTCCGTACCGTACTACCTTACCTTAGGCAATGGATATATTACTTTTGGTCTACGTTGAAAACAAGGGAACAATATTAATTAATTATTAATAATCATAACCAGTAATATAGCATTTTTTAACTATTATTATTAGCAGCAGCAGCTAGTAGTAGTAGCTATTAATATTTTTGTCTTAAGATCAAAAAATTTTTTTCTTTCTTTAGTGACTATTGACTTGGTTATGAGTAAATGATTATAATTATTGGAGTAAGAGATATCTGCATGTATGGTGGAGTAGTAGAACGATAGACACTGTGATTGATGGTAAATCTACTGTTATACTTGTGTTTAGTTACCTCCTTCGCAAGCTTCATTTGGACATCAGGGCATCAGGCCATATGCTTGCATTACGAAGGTGAAGAAGAGATGGCCGTCTAGGAACATAGCTGTCGGGCATGGTAGCAGAAATCCGTTTGTCACGCAACTTTTTAAAACAACTTTTTATTTTTTTTTTTTTTTTTTTTTTTAGCAAGAGAGAGCCGCCAATTGGCTACAGATTGTTTGAATAAGTAACTGGTTATAGTTACCTCTATGTGTTACAAATAAAAAATTGAGCATTTTTACCGGAACATCCAATAGAGTTAAAGCCTTGATTATACCGAAAAATTACAGCAAAATCTCGTACTGATACCAGTCTTCATTACAGTGTTATTGACCAAAAACGTGACTGCACTGTCTGTGAAACCCACAGTAAGAGAGCTTTACCAATTACAAATAAACCTTACCTTTTATTCAGGCTTGGTGTAATTGTCATTACTGATATGTTTTAATTACACGTTTTGAAGTTAACTGTAATTCCATTTGTTTTTTATTTATAATTAATGGTAATTGTTATTGTAATTGTAACTGAAAAACTTTATTGAGATTGTTATCCTAGAGCCGCCCTCTTACTTTTCGAGAACTCATCTTGACCAAATGCAATGGAGAGATGTTTTGAGTCGCTTCCCAATTCATTTATTATATTATTAAGGGAGAATCTTGACAAGCCAGCTACCAATTCTAAAAAAAAAATTTTATTCCATTTATTTCCTTTTTTTGTGCAAAAAGTTTTGTGAAATTTTTTTCCAGTATTTGAGTTTTGTATTTCAGTATCATTTTCTTATAATCAGCATAATATTTTCACCACAATAAACATACTTAAACTTTACTTAGGCAAATCATAGGATTGCTAACGATAATTCTACAGGTCTAAAATATTTTAGATATGTTTGTTTTGTATTTGTACTAAAGGTATCATAAGTTACAAATTACAATTGTTGCAGAAAATGACTGGAAAAGGAACCAAAACTCAAGTATAAGTCTTTGCAACTATCTGCATTTCTTAAAATTAAATAGGTGTGCGAAATATAATTGAGTAATACGTTTTATATATGTATTTGTAGCTGTGATTACAATTTTAAATATTAAAATTGTATTGTATTTGATATTGTTCCCCATCTTGTAATTGAAGTTGTAACTGTAATTCGATAACAAGTCAGGTAATTATGATTCTAATTATTGTAATAGACATAAAGCAAACGTAATTAATCTCCTAACCTGCTTAATGCTTAAATTACATAAGATATGCGACAATAGCTACTTCATACGAAATGGATGAGCATAAAAATAACGGGAACAAAAATGATTTTTTTTTTTTTTATGTATACATGGGAGAAAACTGATTAGAAATTCAGTGATTTTTCCACTGCACTTCGGCTTCTCTCGGGGCACCTGTGAATTGTTCAATATTTAATAAATCGACTTTATCTTTCTCGGGATCTATGGGATTCATGTCTGCACCCTTATTTGGCCAGTCAACCAATTCAAATCCTCTCGATCTAGAAACCATTCCTGGACTATTCTGGCCGTATGGATGGGGCAGCCGTCATGAATGAAAATGACAGGACTAGGTGGAAAGGGATAATTCCGCTGGTGAAGTGAAGGGAGTAAGAAATCCTGAAGAATTTTCACGTATTTTCCACTGGGGAAACCCTTCAGTCATGGTGATATCACATATACCATGTAAGGAAATCCAGGCCCACACATTTACGGTTACAAGCCACTCCTGGCAACTTTGTAAATGTTTCCTCGGTGGTATCTGAAGGAAAACAATCTGAATTTTTTACAATTTACGCGTTGCTTTCCGTAACTGGGAAAATAATGATATATCGTTTGAGGAAATGTGATGCTAAGTAACAACCACGCATTAAAGATAATGTTTATTCATCTATGATGATAATACTTATTACAAGTTTGCCTCCTCCAACCTCTTATACACTAAAACAGCCCGAAAGCAGATTAATGGAATTCACGTTAAGAGAGGAACACCACCACCTTTAGTGTTTCAAACAGACAATTAACAATTTATCATTATGAAGACATACAGAATTTTAAACGTTATCAATGACAGTAATGACCTGAGATGTTGCAATGCCAGTAACAGCCAATCAATCACTCAGTCCCAGTAAATCGTTGTGATTTAATATATCACTTTGTTCAGTGATAACGATATCACTGCTACAGCACCCCTATTACACGCTAACAAGTTTGTCACCCAATCATGGCTAGACTGAGGTGTTGTATAAATTTTGATAGGTTATCTGTCCTCTGCTAGTATATTCTTATAGTCTCCAATGAAACAGCAACATATGGTTCTCCTGGTGCAGATCGTCGCTCTACGAGAAAGTGGGCTTCCAATACGTGCTGTTGCACAGCGTCTTGACGTCTCCCCTGCAGCAGTAAATCAATGGAAAAGGAAGCATGCTTAGACTGGGAAATTGACCGACTTTGGATAGCATTTATTTATTTCATTTATTTATTAATTTTTTAAACAATAAACCTTACAAACCCGTAAAATCATGAAACCTAAATTATAGTTGCCTTGGTCCTGTTGAACTCTAATAGTGATTCTTTCTCTTTACTTCCCAGAATACCAAATAGCGTTCCCATAAGTAAACAGGCTATAATTAATCTTGATTATCTAGGTATCTGCATGTTAATTACGTATTTCAGTTCGAAGACCTCCACCACGAAAGACCACCCGTTAGGATAACGACTACATTCGACGAGCAGCATAAGAAGATGCTTTTACCAATACTATTGCTATTCGTGAACGTCTGGCATTAAATGTCTCGGCTATGACGGTGCGAAGACGTCTGCATGAGGCAGGAATACCTCATAGAATTCCTGCCAAGAAGGAATTTCTCACCGAACGGCATCGTGCTGATAGTCTTGCCTTTGTTCAACAGTTTGTGGGGGAGGATATGGAATTTCGGTCTCGAGTCGTATGCAGTGACGAAAGGTCTTTTACTAGCAGAAGTCACGGCAGGATACATAAGTGAAGACCGAGTAATATAAGGTGAGTTTCTATAATCATTAATAACAGTCAGACTATAATAATTATAAGCAAGGGTAATATTATAATCAAAAGATAATAATTTTGTCAATAACCATGTATTTTCCGCTAATTGAATTATATTGCCACGAGAAGTGTGAAAATAAAAATTCTTCATTGAAAACCCCCCATTAGTTCTACTATGGCCAGTTTTCAGGCATTAATCAAATGCATTATTAATGTTATGAATAATCACGTAGGCAAATTTATAATATAGAGTACAGCCTGTTTACTGAATTAAAGAATATCATATCATAACGGACTGTTGCAGATTAAAGTTAATGCTATTATAAGTATTAACCCTTGCAGATTAATAAACATTCTTAACTTATTCCAAGGGTTGTTGCTTAGCATATTATTTCCCAAAACGATATAGCATTATTTTCCCTATTACGAAAAGCAAAGCGTAAATTGTTAAAAATTAGATTCCCTTCAGATACTACAGAGGAAATTTACGAGGTGACCAGGAATGGGCACGTCACAGTAAACGTTTGGGGCTGGATCTTCTTACATTATATGGATGATATCACCAGGATTGAGTGGAGGTTCACTGGTGAAAAATACATTGAAATTCTTCGGGATTTCTAACTTCTTTCACATCAACAGCGGAATTATTCCTCCCCACCTGCTCCTGTCATTTTCATTCACGACCGCTGCCCCATTCATACGGCCAGAATAGTCCAGGAATGGTTTCAAGGTCGAGAGGATCTGCAGTTGCTTGACTGGCCAAGTAAGGATACAGACATAAACCTCACTGAGAATATTTAGGCTAATTTGGTAAAATGTTGGGAGCCTGAGAGGGAGATGAGACCAGATCAACTTATGAACCTCTGGGAACACAATGGAAACTCTTCCACAACCGACCACAGATCGTCAGAAACCATGAATCTCCTATGCCTAACAGATTGTAAGAGGTGATCTAGAAGGAAGGTAGCTGGACTTCTCATTAATATTAAAAATAAATGTAAAAATTGAGTGTGTATATTTGGATTACCCCATGGCTTCCGCTGAACTTCCATGTCGTATGATGTAAAAAAAAAATCGTAAACAGACCTATGCATATCGTTTAGCTCCAGGTATTGATTATTATAATTTATTTATTAGAAAGGTGAATTTGATATCTTAAAGGAGTTCAAAATCTAAAGGGAATTTCGCTATCCTGATTGTTTCTCAAAAAATTATTATCTAAAAAGAGAACTAGGACAATATCATCAAACTACATTTCTCCAAATAGCTCTTTCCACAATGGACAGGTAAATGACTGAAGGGGCTGTTTAACAGTAGAGACGTCTTTCTCTTATCCTCACACGAATGATAAGAGCGAAAGGAATTTCTGTCCGTATGACATTAAAACATGTATCACAATTAATATATTAGAAAATATAAGCCAAGTAGATGTGTTTATCCATATCATGTAATAATTATTGTATTGAAGGGCGTGTAGGGAATAACCTCTATAGTATATTCAAGAGGAATACAAACCCAACCATGAATACATGAAACCTCTGAACATCAACAATTGTTTATCATTGGCAAACGAATTAAGTTTACCATATGGGAATGGTTAAAAGTTTGCACTAAGTTTGGGAGTCCTTCTTCAATTTCCATTATACGTTGTGGAATTTTCTCTGTCCCTAGTAGTTTCATTTTGATTCCTCAGTCTCTCTCTCTCTCTCTCTCTCTCTCTCTCTCTCTCTCTCTCTCTCTCTCTCTCTCTCTCTCTCTCCTTTTCATTCTATATGTATTTACAAGAGAGTGAGTTTAACCCAATCCTTCTTCTTGTAAATGTTGTTGTATTCAGAAAATCTACAGTATTATAATAATATTAGAATAAACACTAAAAAACACGCAGGCATTAAAGATAAACAAGAAAATATTTCAAGTGGAGCTTTTCGTTAGCCATACACTCTATCCACGAGCATATCTACTTCGTCCACTCATCGGGGTCGCAACAGGCCCACCTTACCCCTAGTCCCCCACCCATTTCAGGTGTAGCAAAGCCAGGCTGAGGACATCGGTACAGCAAAAGCAAGAAGCTTGTCAGTTTGAATTACATTTTAGAATTCCAAAAACCTGTAAGACGGCTTAACAACAAGAACTCAATCCCCGACACCACTCCCCCCGGCCCCCCCCGAAAATATATATGCAGATATTAGTTTATTTAGTCAAGATTAGAGGGTGTTAATTAATGACATATCAAAACTGCATACTTAGCGCAGTGGTAATTTCTAGATGACATGTCACTTTAAAGTAGCTAATATGAGATGAGAGAGAGGAGCTAAGGCGTCGGACACTTTCAACTCGTTCACTTAGTGTTTTGGGTATGTTCAATGCTTCCTATTATATTATTGGTAGGAAACGCACTGCAACCGATACTATAAACTTGGCTTTCATGATAAGGTTAAAATATCCTGCTATGATGTTCGTGATTCTCTCCAATACCAATGTAACTCTAAAATTTTGATCAATTTTAAGTATTGCGTAATGAATATGACCGATACATAATAACAGACACGGTGGTAAGATAACGCCTTAGACGAAAGTTAAATGGAATCTTAATAAACAAACTTATATTAAAAGTGAGACAGTAATCTTAGTTACTGCGATATAACCTGCTCAGATAACTTTTTTTTTTTTTTTTTTACTCCGTGTGTGTGTGTGTGTGTGTGTGGGTTTTTTTCCAACCATACCTAATGCTCCTCCCACTGAAAGAATTCCAGAGCTTATTGGTGGAACTCTTGCTAAGAGAGGAAGAGTCCTCCCCCATCCCCCTCAGTAAACACTGTTACCATATAATTTTTCGAAGTCCCTCAAAAGGTGTACCAGGGAAACCTGTGTCCAACTGTACAAGAGGTTAAGATAAAGGCAAGCTTATGGGGTTTATCGCCTGTAAGCCGACTGTGGTCGGGTGTTGAGGTTGAGCCGAAATGGGGTCTTTTTACTTCCTGACGGTAAATATATCGATGAATGTGTGTATCTTTCATTCATTCTCATTTTCATCCAGTCCTTCTTATTCACCTGGCTGCTAGTTCCTAAGTTCAAACCAAGCTCTTCAGATGCAGCAACCTGATCCGGGTCGTTAATACTTGTCTGCAACTTTCGCAGGACACGAGTGTGTTATATAATGAAGTTAATCACACTGCTAGGAACTTCAAACCAATACAATACCATTTGGACAAGAATGTACCATCCAAATACCAGACCATTATACCAACAATACCCAAAAGCGACACTTCACTTGTGTGAACAAACATAAATAAATGGTCCTGAGAACCACTAGAGGGCCAAGTCAAAAGTACTACTGAATTTCAGAATATGGATGCCACTAGCCCTTTTCACAGTTCACTTCAGAGTGATTGTAGTATCTCTCTCTCTCTCTCTCTCTCTCTCTCTCTCTCTCTCTCAGTAAATACAAATGTGTCTCGGTGGCCACGGCTTTATATATTTTTACAGACTTATATACTGTTGTTCCTTTAAGATGTTTTGCTGACGCAACGTCATCAATGGCACATTCATTATTATGGTTATTATTGTTGTGATTTTATTCACATTAGTGACAGTTACGATTTAGTTAACAATAGTATTTTGATTATTTTTTGTTTTGAAATATCCTACGGTATATATAATTATTATTATCATTATTATACTCTTACTAAGAATGTACGAAACAGGACTAACTAAAGTTTTTGATAAGGAATAAATAAATTTTGTTACAGTTACATTCGTCAAAAATACGATTCAGTTCAATGTTACTTTGACAATCATTGGATTTGTGAAAAATATTCCGGTATGATTATTGTTAGTTACTCTTACTGCAAACGTTCGAAACAGAAGTATGAAAATTAAACTTAGAATAATAAGTTTCCTATGATAAGTTCAAAATCATAACTCACAGACCAATATGAAATGAAAGGGAGAAAATGATAATGGCCACTCCAGGCACTTTGTTCGTATTGCCATCAGCTTATCGTCAAACCATTCATCGTGATTTATACGAAAATTCCCCTACCCAGGGCATTTGGCCAGGATTTAAACCACATTTAAACGTCTATTAGTAAGGATAAATGAACCTCAGTTTATTCCAGTTAATACGAGTGGTATACCCACCTACGCCAACGCTATTACTCCCATTAATATTCTGCGATTAGTGTTGCTATTAACATTATATTTTTATTACTACTTAGTGTGAATGAAACTATATCTTTGTGCCTCATCCTATTAACATAACTGTTCCTACCATTTCTGCAATGAAATATAAAAAGAATAAATTAGAATTGAAAATAACTTATGGTAATTATTACGACCTATATTTCTAAGGGATTACATATAGACTCAAAATATTATTAAACGATTAATGATGAATGATCTTAAATAAAAATTTCAATGGAGTATGATAAAAATATTTAAACCTCACAAAAATCGTCGTATATTATGAAAAATGCGTTTCTACTGAATTAATCAAGGTATCAGTCGCCTGAATCAACTTGAGAATAACATTTAATCCTTCGCTCTCGTTATTTTGGGGTTGCTATAACAACCTAATAAATTAATTTTTGGTTTCATCCCAAAGAATTATGAATATACTTTCGACTTTCGGGTTATCAATGTGAATAATAAGAACATTTAACTGAACTCTTCTAGTCACATTATGTTCTGTTAACAACAATTATACTGAATAAAAACACTGGACCGTCCATTTCGTTCACTCGCGCGCATATAGGAAATTCGTATATTTCGTAACTCAAACGGTAACAAAACGCAAACAAAAACATATTCAGTTAAAAGCTGCAACTTTTTCGACAAACACTCCAGTGGGAGACTATGTATTTTGATTATTTTTCGTTCAGATATTTATATTAAACTCAATTAACGCTGTTTGTTAAAAATACATGCACTGGTGTTACATTTCTATTTGCGTGTGATATAAGAATACATGAATACATGCCATGCATTTATATTATAGATATATATATATATATATATATATATTATATATATAGATATATATATATATATATATATATATATATATATATATATATATATATATATATATATATATATATATATATATATATATATATATATGATATATATATAGATATATATAGATATATATATATATATATATATATATATATATATATATATATATATATATATATATATATATATATATATATAGAATATATATATATATAAATATATATATATATATAGAGATATATATATATATATATATATATAGTATATATATAGATATATATATATATACATATATAGATATATCTATATATATATATATAGATATATAGATAGTATATATATATAGATATATATATATGTATATATATATATATATAATATATATATATATATATATATATATATATATATATATATATATATATATATATATATATATACATATATACATATATATATACATACGAGGGTTGTCCGTAAAAGAAGGTTCCCAAAGATTTTTCACAATGAAAAATATGATTATTGGCATTAAATAATACATTTTTGAAAAGATTAGGCTTTTTCCTATTTTTCGACATAATCACCATTGAGATCAGTGCATTTTTGCATGCGGTGTACCATCTTCTTTATCCCTGAATCGTAGAGCTCTCCCGCCGCTCCGCGAACGTAGCTGAAGACCTCTTCTTTCAACTCCTCTCCAGTTCTGAAATGCGTTATGAACGTCTGTATGTCCGTCTTTGAATTCTCTGCCCCATTTGCGCACATGTTGTACGCTCATCCGGAATGTCCACCAGTGCAGTGTTTTTTGCAAAAAATAAACGAATTACAGAGCATAATTCGCACCTGGCGGGAGCAGAGAGTGGGAGTTCCTTGTCTATCGGCTGCCAAGAAAAGGCTGAGCCTGAGCATCGCAGACAGCTCGCCGGGGGGGACTGGGTAAGGGGGAACCAAGCTACACGCCAGTGTTGCCGGCTCCCGCATAACAGCATTCCTTGCGACTGCAGCTCCTTGTGAATCTTATTATACAGACAACCCAAGTATGTGTAATATAATATATATATATATATATATATATATATATATATATATATATATATGTATATATATATATATATATATATATATATATATATATATATATATATATATATATATATATATATATATATGACTGGTAAGGTGTTCTGTAACAACAGAATTCCATCTAATAAAAGGAGCCCATAAAAACACCAAAATGTAGAGAGGAAAAGTTACTATATTTCAGAGACTGCTGTCTCTCTCTGAAGAGAGAGACAGCAGTCTCTGAAATATAGTACTTTTCTCTCTACATTTGGTGTTTTTATGGGCTCCTTTATTAGATATATATATATATATATATATATATAATATATATATATATATATATATATATATATATATATATATATATACATATATATATATATATATCATATATATATATATATATATATATATATATATATATATATATATATATATATATATATATATATATATATGTATACTATATTGGTATGTTCTCATACAACAGAATTCCATCTAATAAAAGGTGCCTATAAAAAGGCAAAATATAGAAAGTAAGTACTATATTTCAGAAACTGCTACTGTCTGCCTCTTCAGGTAGGCAATGAATGATAAAAGTTAAAGAAAAGGCGATATTTATAGCAAGAGCTCCATCCACAGTTAGAAGTTTTAGGTCACCCCCGCTGATAATTCCTCTTTAATCTTCTTAAGTGTTGACTGAAGGAAGACTTTATCAAT
>NC_087210.1:64823450-64828450 GCF_015104395.2 Macrobrachium nipponense
CGTGGTCCAGGGGTGGAAGACTGCAGGTTTATTGCGTAGCATCCATGGAAGGTTGTCTGCTTTAGCAGTCTAATTTCGGAACTGCCAGAGCTAATGTATATCCGACTTAGTTGGGTCATTTTCTTGTCTTATCCGGGGCAGTGAAACACAGTAAAGTGCATAATAATATCGCGGAATGGTCTAGGTAAAACATATGACATCCCGGTCTTTGTAGCTTCTGGCATATCAAGAAAATTATCCCCATCATATCTCTTGTTCATGACCTCATAAAAAAAGTTTTATCCAGTGTTGTCTTTCTCTGTTAATTCATCCCTCATTTTGACTTGGCCTTGTCCTTTTTCACACATGGATACTTCATTATTATTGAATATATGGCTTTGTCATCATTGGCCGGTTTATTCAACTATTCTATCTCATCTCTTATTGGTCTTCGTTCAGCTTCATTATCTAGGCTTGCATATTCAGCAGGCTTTACTTTAAGTTCTTCGTCTTCTCCCTGAGATCTGCTCGTACCTTTTGCTTAAGATGTGTAATGAAAACTTACAGCAAATACCAGAATGAGGGTGAGTTATAAGAATGGTTCTCCAGCGCCTTTCTTGTTACTATGTACACAACTTCAAAGGAATCCTTTCGAAGCTGTTTAAATAGATAGTAAACGAGAGTAAATACAAGGGATGGTGATAGAATGAGAGCAGAATTTAAGCAGAATATCTGAGGCAATAAATATATCAGGGTGTGTACAATATACTGGGCCGAGATTGAGATCTCTTTTCGATCCAACTGTCTTTCATGAAAGTGTAATATGCAGGTGAATGCGAATGAAAGACGACAACAGGCAGGAGGGGCTGAGATTGCATATCTGTGTAGTGTAGTGTATGTGGTGTAGTAGGCCTGTCCTTTCCTATAATCTCGTGCGTGTGTGTGTGTGTTTGATATGTGATCTACGTAAACAGTGCAGAATAAACTAAGTCACTGTATGGATATTTTTGAGGCGCAAAAAAATATCCTGGAATCTTAAGTTAAAGTGCACAAAATAAATAAATAAATAAATAAATAAATAAATAAAGTGAAAAATGCGCCGAAGTTTCTTCGGCGCAATCGAGTTCTCTGTACAGCGTATAATCAAGGCCACCGATAATATATCTATCTTTCGGTGGTCTCGGTATAATGCTGTATGAGCCGCGATCCATGAAGCTTTAACCACGGAGCGATGGTGGCGCATGGCTAACTAAACTTAAATAAAATAAGAACTACTAAGGCTAGAGGGCTGCAATTTGGTATGTTGGATGACTTGTGGGTGGATGATCTACATACCAATTTGCATTCCTCTAGCCTCAGTAGTTTTAATATCTGAGCGCCGACAGTAAAAGTGCGGACGGACAGACAAATCTATTTCCATAGTTTTCTTATACGGGAAACTAAAACATAAATGGAAACCAGGTATCTCATTTCTCATTGTTCCAGCCATGTTGTTTTACTCCAGACTGAAAATAATCGACAAACTTTCCATCCTTTGTTGTACTCATTTCCGGAGATTAATCACCCTTCCCCTTCACTCTTTCCTTCCCTTTTATTGTCCTGTCCCTGGGAACATCCCTACATACATGAATATATAAAAATAATTAAGTTAACCGCTTCATCATGATCGACTCCAGACACCATCTACCCTCCTGAACGAAAACTTTACACGAACTGTATTCAGTAAATTATATATTGTAAAAATGGTCTAACAAGTTGCAATCCTTGCAAGGAACACTACGTCGAAAGCAAATCCCATTTTAACAATCGGCCAGAAATTTAACACTGGAATAAATGATGAGATGCATTTTGGACAGAGAGAGAGAGAGAGAGAGGAGAGAGAGAGAGAGAGAGAGAGAGAAATGATGTGTGAAAAAGAATTGATAAAACTTGTTCATACATACATACACACATACAGAAAGCGTTTTCCTTTAGCCTCTCTCTCTCTCTCTCTCTCTCTCTCTCTCTCTCTCTCTCTCTCTCTCTCTTTATATACATATACGCATATATAAAAGAGAGAGAGAGAGAGAGAGAGAGAGAGAGAGAGAGAGAGAGAGAGAGAGAAGGGGGGGGGGGGGGGGTGGCTAAAGGAAACTCACTCTGTGTGTGTGTGTTTACTGGTAACTTGCATTAAAGTTCACTTTCCTCTTCAAAAGTTTGTGACTTCACTTGATGTGCATAGTATCTCACCAATGATGGCATAAATATGATTATTTATCATGTATTTACTTATACTGCCATGTTTCTCTATTAATTTATCTCCACTTCGTTACGCGTACATAATAATTATCGTAATTGTCGTACTTCAAAAGTGACTGAGAATTGAAAAACTTTTGTATGAAACAATAAAGGCTTTAATGTTTTTCAACAGCACTTGGGCAAAGTTCATTAATTAAATGCTCACACTGTGATCTATTTCAAGTAAGCAAATATATTTTCGAGATATAAACTACTCTCTATTAACGAGAATTTATTCATCATTCAACGAAAAAGTGAAAAATCACTGACCTCAAAGATTTTAGGATAACTAGGGATCTCGGAAGCTGCTGAATAGTAATTAGGACTTCCCCACGAACATTTCGCGAATACTCTTCAGTAAACATACAAACACCACGAATTTTAATTTGCAAAGCATTTCACCTTTATCTTACTCATATCTGAGAGCGTGCGTGTAGGTGCACACAAATAGTAATGAAAGCACTGGCTCCAAGCATCATTTTAAACCAAAGTGTTGTACGTCACATGAAATATTAATCTTACGTTACACAAAAAGCCGACGTTTCAATCTCATAAATTCATATTTCAAGCGGAGACAACAGTAATCAACAACAGGGAGACAAGCGAGCTTTTTCCACAGCGGTTTCGTAGCCACGGACTGTAATATCAACCGCGAACACTGTTATAAAATGTTATACCCTAAATTGAGTTGGCCACTAACAGTCTATCCCATTTACTGCAGCGGCAATGCAATGTCAAAAATAACTACGCCAATGTCAGCAAAATAAAAATGTTATCATAGAAAACACGGTATGAAAAAATATGTAACGAGACATTTCCCGAGAAAATTCTTTTTTTTGTCACTGGCAAAAGACCATCTCAGCTTTTCTCATCAATGTATATAAAATAAATAGCAGTTAATCACCTTGCAGTGAGTGTGAAAAAGTTTACGTCAGGCAAATGCGTTGCTCCTTGATCTAAGGTCAGCTGGAACAAGACTAAGCAATTAGCTCTACGCAAGATGCCTCAGAAATTTCCCACCACATACTATAAGATTCCAGGCATTGCATAAATGTTTGCCTGTACAAATGGCAATGAAAAGTGGACTGGATGGATGATATTCTACTGTGGCTCATTCCTACAGAAAATGCGCCCTAACTGCCTAGTCCTATGTCCAGTGTTAGTGCAAGGCAGTGGTTTTCAACCTGTGGGGCGCGCCCCCCTGGGGATGTTCGAAGGGCTGGGGGCCCGCAAGTGCTTGATGAAGGGGATAATTATATCTGAAAACTATTAATTATGATGGAATTCAGATTTTCAAAATACTGAGAAAATATTTCGGCTATAAATTTGAAATTTAGTTGTCTAAATACATAAACTATTTCAAATTCTATATTAAGGAATTAATTACTAAACAATTATAAAAGATAAAGAAAGTAACATTTTGCAAATATCAAAATCGTACTATGCCAGTAAATTACAGTATTTAAGGAAGGGGGGGGGGGGGCGCCTGTGGCGCTATGGGAGAATGGTGCCCATTCAATGAAAGGGAGCGAGAATTAGAAAAGGTTGGAAACCACTGGTGCAACGCTTTCCCACCAATTGTTGATAATGACGTTTAATTATCCATTTTCTCTGTAAATAGATGACGAATGTAAACATTCCTTCTGCACTGTGTCAGAAATCCGTTTTACTCACATCAAGTCCATCAATTTAGCATTTTGTAACATTCACTCTCCTCATTACCCCATCCCCCTTCTGCCTTCCATTCTCTGCGCGTGCTTCAATCACATAAAAAACCACCTTGGTTAAGGAGCCCTATTTAAATGAAGATACAATTCATAAGAGCGAATGTTATGGCACATTTAGCACTGTAATAAAGTTAAAGCAATGAAAAAAAAAGTAGTCATAAATTCTAGATGAACAAGGCTGGACGGCTAGCTCTTTACGGATTTCATATCTAGTGGTAGTTTCTCAACGGGTGATTGGTGCCATGGCCAGCCTACACCAAACATGAGATCACTAAAATGCTACTTTTCAAACTTTTCTATTACTTTGAATCATTTGTGAATATCTGATCACCATGTTTGGTTATTTCTTAACTTTCATTTTTAAAATAAGTTTTAACACCGATGGATCAATGCTTCCACCAAGGTAAAGATTATCAGAGAAGGTCGAACATGTGTACAGTTATATAACTAACCCGATTTCTTTGGTAATAGTTATGTCTAAGTCCTGAATTAAAAGTTGTCCACGATCATTCACATGAGGCTGGAGAGCATAAGCTATTCAAAGACTGAGGCCGCTTGAGATGCCAACATAAAAAACTACATTATTCACTCTAATAAAATTGAAAGCGCATTTTTGCTCTCAAATGAGACGTGGAATAAAATTTTCCATTTTGAATACCCCGAACCAGGTTTTTTAGGAAATCATGCCTGCACGATAAAAAAAAAAAAAAAAAAAAAAAATAAGCCCCCCATTTGGACTCGCATTGCCAGTACGTGATTAATACCTTATGATTTATATTTTTGGATAATACCGAACATTGAAAATTTATATACTCATCGAAGTTTCTTTTTTGTAGAGACAGTTTGAAGTAATCTTATAAATTATATATCTGTGAATACCTTGATTTACTGCCATGAAGAAATACAAAATATTTGCTGAAATCTTACATTTGTTGAACTCACATACTAAATCAGACGCGCAGACAGACAGACAGACAGACAGACAGACAGACAGACAGACAGACAGACAGACAGACA
>NC_087210.1:64830950-64880950 GCF_015104395.2 Macrobrachium nipponense
TCGAAAAAGGGAAAGGTTTACAGACAAACTTCCGTTACAAAACCTCATTGGTGTTTCCAAGTTAAGGTAAACTAACTATGCATCGGCGTCCATCCAATTATTTGCTGTCTTTCAAATATGAAAAATTAAAATTTTAAAAATCTAGCACATGCTATTATTTGTTTCGTAGAAGGCAGGAAATTGGAAAAGCTTTGTAAATTAATTAGGTTAGTACGTATGTACGACTCATATTTACTTCAGTTCATTACGTCACCCTTACAAAGCTGTGCCCATCATTACAGGTATCTGTTTCAAACACTACGATAATGAAGGAAATATGTAAATGGCATAGAAGACAAGACTAACCTGCCATTCATTATTCCATCCGTTGAATGTCGAAATTGTGGTTTAAAGTCTATCTCTGGGTTCCGTTCATTTCACCGAGACGCTGGTGATCTTGATAACTTACAGTTTATTATAGGAAATGAGAATAAAGTAACATACATCACAAACAACAAAAAAAATCTTCGTGTATCTTTCTCTCTCATTTGTGACTTGCCGAAACAGAAATATGGATATTCTTTTCTGGTTATCTCCGAGCCCTGTTTCCTATGTTGCAGCTCTAGCAAACTTTACATTTACGGAAATGGAACCACTAATGAGAACCTTTTGCAAGACGGTTTTCAGTGGGTTGTTATAGCTTACGAAATTTAATAACATAATGTCTGAGAGAGAGAGAGAGAGAGAGAGAGAGAGAGAGAGAGAGAGAGAGAGAGAGAAAATCAATCAGTCTTGGATTTCCATTTGGCGAATAACCTAAACTTATGATCGCTTTTTTAAATAACATCCAATATATAAAGTTAAGACATGAGCTCATTAAGGTTTTAAAAACACACACTCTCTCTCTCTCTCTCTCTCTCTCTCTCTCTCTCTCTCTCTGTCACGCAACAGGCATTTATGGGAAATTTCTATGACATCTTCTGATTGTTCTGTCGTTTCCTGCTTAAAATGGCATCGCCGCATTATATAACATAATGTGTAATTTTCAGTTAACGCATAAATGAAAAAATTCGGAAGACTAATTTCATGTGCTATTGCGCAGGGACAAAATATTGTTCGTTATTTTCTTACGAATACTAAGTTACAATTCTGTTTGCATATCTAAATATATATAGAACAGGGGGTTCATATAAAATTACAATAGCATACTACGAGGTTTAAGATAAAAACCTTGCACTAGTAAAAATTCACAAACCCGGTATAAAATCACAGCGAACATTAATTTGATCCTTGCGAAAATTTTTACATATAATAATGTAATAAATACCTAATTATTTCGAGACCTCTTCATAAAACTAGAAATCTTGACGACAATGCAAGTACGTCGTAGGTAAGAGAAGAGAAGATATATATTTGTACAGACGTGGATTTCGTCAGCAGCAAAGGCCCAGCCCCAAACCACCATGATTACCGCAAACGCCTGACTTCATTACTTTTCGAGTTCATTTTCATTTGCGGAATTTTATCGGAAAATGGAACGTGCTCTGAATTAACGTTATTAAACTCACGTTAGCAGGTAATTACGTCCGAATGACTCTGACCCGAAACGAGCCCATAATTAAAATGTTCACAGTTGACTAAAGCAAAAGTTGAATTTGTCTGCTGCTGACTATATATATATATAACTATATATATATATATATATATATATATATATATATATATATATATATATCTATATATATATATATATATATATATATATATATATATACACACACATATATATATTATATATATATATAAATAATATATATTATATATATATACTATATATATATATATATATATATATATAAACTTATAGCCTCTCTGTTGGCCGACTTGATAACGTCACTGTCCGTCCTGATTTCTCCCGTCCACTGGATGGTGGTTCGATCCCATGAGGGGACGAAATTATTATCAACTAAAAACATTCCCCTTCGGTACATATATGAAAATATATAATTCCGAGGTAGAGCGAATTAGATATTAAAGGACATTTGTAGCTCGAATGATATATATGAATCACGGTGATGTGATAATTATTCATATGTATATATATATATATATATATATATATATATGTATATATATAATTATACAATATATACATATATATATATATATATATATATAAAATATATATATATATATATATATATATATATAATTATACATATATATATATATATGTATATATATATATATATCTATATAATAAATAAATAAAGGTAATGCCACGGGGGGGGAAAATGAAAAAGCGAGAGCTGCCGCGATCTTTAGGTCTTAACGACCTTTTAGTATAGTTTTGCCTATAGTAAAGGGTCGCTAAGACCGAAAGATTTCGGTAGTTCTCGTTTTTCATTTTCCTCCGTGGCATTACCTTTATTTATACATAGAAACACGTTTTACATATTTCGTGATCAAGCTATTCATATATAACGAAATCACATCAGCTTAAATCTTTTTTCCTTAGCTTATAATTTTTTTTTTTTTTTCTTTTCGCGTCCTAAGCACATAAAGACGGCATTGAAACTCCCGCCAATCAGGAGCCCCGTTACAGTGAACACCAGGCGTGATTTAAATGCCCGGATGTGGTTCAGAGGATGCAGGTGTCCGCTGACTCGCGCAAATGAGTGGGTTGTGTGGGGGGCGGTGGAGGGGTCGTGATTTAAAGTTTTAAACCATGCGTTCGCCGGGAAGAATTTAAAGGTATTCATTCAAACTGAAATGGGCTATTTGATTCAACGGAGTTTAAATGGCTCTCCCCTTTTTAAAGCTAGAGGCGGTGTTGCCATATGGTATCAAGGGATGATATTTGACTAAAATGGACGTTTAATTATTTTTTGTATATCTTAATGAGATTTTATAGTTTGAAATTGTTTTTAAGCTTATGGTGGATTTAATATTGTTTAAAATAACAGATGAAATGGTACTAAACAAGTATATGAGATATGTCGTGTTCAATGCGTCTCCTGTATTCTCGGCTCTCTCTCTCTCTCTCTTCTCTCTCTCTCTCTCTCTCTCGTGCGCACGTGAAGAATACTCAGACGGGTTTCAGAATCATCATTAATTCTACTTAAATTTGAACGTCACTCGAAGTATCACGGTATTTAAAATGGAGAGGGAAGAGTGAGGGAGGGGGAGGGGGAGGGGGAGGAGAGTGAAATGGGGAAGGGAGGGGAGGGAAGAAGTGAAAGGGAGGGGAGGAGGGGAAGGGAGGGAGGGAAGGGGGATTAAATTACTATTATAACTAAGAAAACAATTCAGGGCAAAGCGACGTGCTCATTAATTCGACGGAAAACATTTGGACATCAACCAATGTTTTTATTTTGTGGAAAGTTTTCTACCAAATGTTTGACAATGAAGTGAATAAAGTTATATACCTCCATTCACTGACATTCACTTTTTAAAATTCTAAACGGTGAACTGTAAATCCGACGGAATCTAGTAATATTTGTCCAGTGAACAAATATTACTAGATATTCTTGCTTTTGTACTGAAACAAAAATCAGAATACGTTGTTATATGAGATATATATATATATATATATATATATATATATATATATATATATATATATATATATATATATATATATATTCAAAAGAGAAAATTCGATATCTGATCATTTGAAGTCCATCGTTAACCCGTGCATTATGAATTGAACAATGATTGACCAATTAATAATACTGAATTGTAACTATCGACTCTAATGAATATTCATAATAGGGTTGTGTTTTTAATTTTCACTGGTTCAGAAAATCAGGTGAAAAACGAGGCAAAAGGATATGAAGGATGAGAAAGGGTAAAATAAACAAAGAGAAAGCATCAAAGTAATGATCCGTATATAATCAAATCAGGAACAAAAGTAAAAACAGACAAAAATAGTAGTTGAAAGGTCTGCACTGTAAAAGAAAAGTGCTTCTGGAGAGAGAGAGAAAAAAAGTCTGGTACTGCACAGGAAAAGACAGGCGATTACTTCGTGGTTAACTAAATCCTAAGAATACTCCGACTGAAAGACTAGATGGGGATAAAGCCTTGATATGGATATTGATTCTGTTGGTAATGTGCAGTTGGACTAATACCGCGCTGAGGACAGGTAAGTATGCATAACGCTCTTCATTAGTTGTGGAGAAAATTTCAATAAATATAATTGTTTTTCGAAAATTTTAACCAGAGTCCAGGAAAAATGTATCTTATGAGCTTCAAGTGCACAGTATGTTCAAACGCTATAACAGACATTGAATAATCATTGAAAGATAAACTATACTCCTCGTCCAGTAACTATACTGCTTAGAATTTAGGTTTAGAAATGTAAAAAGGGAGATTGTGAAAATTAAACTAACTTTTTCCTTATGCTTGTTTTTTCAAGTTATATTAGTATACGTTAAGGGAAATGAGCTGTGGATGAAAGATGATTAAACAACTCATTATCCTATATAACGTATTTCAAATACAGGTTATGAAAACATCCAAGAACTTGTAACTATAAATATTCAAAATTAACTTTCGGGCTTAACACAATGAAGGAGAAACGTGTTCAGAGATGAAGCTCACTATGCTCTGTTTTTTTCCATCTGTCCACCGCCTGTGGTGCTTGCGTATGGTAACACTGCGTCCCGGGCTTTAAATAGGTTCGCTATGTGTAAGTTTTAGGTAAATAAAAAGGATATCTGGGTGTACAGTTGCAACTGAAAAGTGTTTTAATAATGTACTATATGCGAATTACACCATCAGTATTCGAAATAGTATATTGTTATTATTGTTGAATGTAAGGTGGATGTAACTATCTAAAGCACGGGACGCAGTGTTACCAAACCCAAACACCACAGGCTGGTGGACAGATGGAAAAAAACCAAGTATAGTAATATACTACAGTACCTAAATATTAACATATTTATGGAGTCGTAATTGTAGGTATTACGAGTACTGAAGACGAATTATAGAAGCTATCTTGGTCATACCCTTAATAAACTCAAAGCAATGGTCTTGTACGTAATATGCAATGATAAAGTATATTTTATGTCCAAGCAAATTAAGACTGGGTATTACTGCCCTAGATTTTTAAAGTACATATCCTTACACAACGTAGAACCCAATGTTACTTCCTAAGAGGCCATCTTATCACATAATAGAGGGTTCATTTCCAAACTTATGAAACGTAGGAATACTCATAATCATACTTAGATCCTTCCATTTCCTTGTCACCTGCAGTCGTAGCATTTCGAGAACGAATGGCGCTTGTCTTGTTAGAGCTGAATTAAACACGAATTAACCAAAATTTAGTTTCTCCTTCGATTCAAGAAGCTCAATTTCGAGTGTTGTGCAAAGTACCTCACCTGACTCTAGATGTGATGGCCATATACAATTTCTGAAATGTTCTTTACTAAATAAAAAAAAATAATAATCACAGAGACTAAGTTGAGGTAGTTTTCCACAGGAAAATATTTATGGCATGTGTTCTTCATTGTTCTGTATATTCCAATGGTAAGCTCGCATTTTTGGCGAAAGAAAATACATTTTGAAAACTAATGTGTTCAGGTATTGCATTTTAAACAGCGATGCTTGCTTTGTAAATACTTGGAAATTGTACAAAGTAAAATTTATCGTTTCAATGAAATTCTGCACATTATTCACAATTTATATAATTCAATTGATTCCTCCATATTTGAATTTCACATTCCATTTTGAAGGACTTCTATATATTTGTTAATTTAGTTACTTCGTCCGATCCCCTAATTTTTTTTTATTTGACGTCAGCGAATCATTTTTCTTTTTTATTTGCGCTGTCTTAATTCAGTTTCATTTTCATCAGTGGTCACGCCATGACCGTTTTCCTACTGTAATATGACACAAGGGGTTAATGAAATCCTTGAAAGAAAATAGGGTTTTCTAATGGAATAAACTTGAGTTTACTAGCAGAGGTAAAAACTATGTTTTATGGCTCAGTGGCGTGACTCCGGGATATCTTGGGAATTCTCTAACGTTAATAAACGCCAGTGTGCAGGTGCTTTACCAAGATAAAGAACAGAAATTCCTCCCCCGAACCCCCCCCCCCCCTCTCTCTCTCTTTCTCTCTACTCGGTGGTATAGTCTCCCCCTTGTGCATTCTCCGTTCATATCCATCTCTCTCTCTCTCTCTCTCTCTCTCTCTTTATTGACTATTTTCCATATCATCTCTTTCGTTGCTTCTTTTCTCTTACTTTGAAAATTTCGCCCATTTATTTGTTCTCCTCTCTCTCTCTCCATCTCCCTCTCTCTCCTATATTAACTATTTTCCAAATCAAAAATCTCTTTCGTTGCTTCTTTTCTCTTTACTTGAAAAATTGGTCCCATTTCTTTCTCCTTCCTCTCTATCTCTCCTCTTCTTTTCCTCTCTCTTTCTCTTTTCTTTTCTCTTACTTTCCCTTTCCTCCTCTCTCTTCTCTCTCAACTTATCTACCATATAGTTCCTCCGAATTAAAAGGTGGATGAATTTATAGGTTGTATACAGTACAACAATCAAAGGCAGATTCTCTACTGAAGTCTCTTATAATGCAAACCACATTATAAGAACTCTCTCTTCCTAGAAGGGTTTACACCCCGTGAATTTTTATAACAATTTGTTCCAGATGAACTCAGTCCTTGAAAGCTAATAACAAAATACTGCCAGCGAGAAACTCATTAAATATCTTAATGAACTTAATTAGAATTCTTAATGGGAATGCAAAAATGTTGATTTTTACTTCTTTAAGAGGAAGAACCTCCTTTGCAGGTTGCAAGAAGGAAATTCAACCGTGAGAGATAAACTTCTAACCAAGTCTTCCGAGAGAGCAACCAAATAATGAAAAGCCAAAATGAAAATTATGTGAAATTTAAAGCATACTTATATAGTGATCTTTTGCCGTCGGTGAAATGATTTATGCAGTTTATGGGTGACAATACATTGTGTCTCTTATACTTTTTCACACATCCTAAAGCACTGGGACCTATGAAGTCATTCAGCGCTGAAAAGGAAACTGAGAGAGAGTAAGTTGGAAAGGTGTAAAAGGAGGATGGCTAGCAAGATGGAAGAGAGAGAATAGGAATGGAGGTACAGTAAAAGGAATGAAAGGGGGCTGTAGCTAGGGGCCGATGGGATGCTACAAAGTTCCTTTAGTAATTCATATAATGCACTCCGTGAGGTGCACTGATGGCACTACCCCGATACGGGGCCACATCCTAAAGCGAACATTAAGATAAATATCCTATAACCAATGGTGATCTAAGACAGTGTCGTGACTATATCGGTCATGGATATATCAAGAAAAAGCACATTAAAATTCCCAGACACAATGTGAATATAGTAAATGAAACAATATCGTGACTTTAACAAATCTTAACAAAGACAATGTTTTATATTATAAATGAAACTCATTAATTTAGTCTATGTGATAATTATGTGATGAAAAACAATATACAAGCTTCAACTCGCCTTATGAAACTAAAAAAAAAAAGGACGGATCATGGTACACACTCCGAAATCCTTATAAAATTTCAGGATCTTTGCATTCTGGGGGAATTCCCGCCACGCTACAGGGATGTTTAAGTTTGCCATAAAGTTCCGGAAAGTTAAATGAACTAAGCAAACACGAGGGGATTTGAGAAATAAAATGAGATCCTCGGATGTTTAAGGATCTTTATGGAACCTAACGAGTGCATAAGACGGGCAATTAGGTATCCTGCAAAAAATTTAATGAGTGATGCTATTTCACTGATGGAGGGCATCAAGGAGATTCTATGGTGAGGGTGGGGGTTAAGGAGAGAGAGAGAGAGAGAGAGAGAGAGAGAGAGAGAGAGAGAGAGAGAGAGAGAGAGAATCTTGCGTAACATTTATTTCAAAGCTTACATGGTTGCTTTTTATAGTATAAACTTGCATAATGTAAATTTTTCCTCAATTTTGAGGGAACATGATGTTACATTGCAAAATAAGCATTAAGTGTTATGACTGGCTCAATTTATGGGTGGTGTAAGTCAAGTTTCATGTACGCGAAAGCAGTGAATAAAAGATAATGGGAATGTAAGTATCATAAAGAGAGAGAGAGAGAGAGAGAGAGAGAGAGAGAGAGAGAGAGAGAGAGCATCTACAAATTCACAATATCTGTATCTGGGTTCACTGTTACAATCATGAAGCAGATCCCTGAATGATAGATGCCAGAGGAGAAAATTTATAAATTAAAATTAACCACAGCGGGGGGACCAACATGGAACCAAGACTAATGGTCCAAGTCGGGGTATCTTTTACCCGAAACAGAATATGGAAGTAAAAGTGACAGTTGAAGCTGTAATCCCCTCAAACCCCAAGTCCATCAGTCCATATCCCAAGAGAGGGGACGCTTGCACAGGCCATAGTTCCAAAGAATGAAGGTAGGAAGAAAGGAATACTGGATGGCCCAAAAATAGACTTGGAAGTCGTAAACTGGACATTTACGTAGGTGGAGATGGAGGCTGCCGTATTTTACAAAAACATTTTCAAGCAAATCTATCGAAACATTTTCTGAGCAGAAAATGCGTAACAAATCTGAAACTTCTTGCCTGGAGCAGGTGGGAAGGTGGAATAGGAACTGAAAATTTTGTAATAATAAACAAGGCGTGATGCGACCTCTAGCTTACTCGGGACGCGTGCAAGATTTTCCATTGATGCACAAGTTGCAAACATATATATTCCTAACTTAACGTGAAGCGGTCTTCGTAAGTGATACTCATAATTAGTTCTACTCATAATAACAACAAGGATAAAATAAAAAGGGCAAAAATTAAGCGTGTTCATATATTCTCAGTTGTAAGTGAAAACAAAATATATCCTCTACATTCAGTCCAGCAAACTTGCTAAAATTTACTGATAATTAGCCCATTGTTTCACAAACGATGATTTTTAAAAAAATTACGTTATATTTTGAAATAAAATTTCTTTACTGTTTAACATGCACATTATTTTATTTAAATTTTCCTTCTAATAAATGAATCATAAATATTCTATCCTAAAATTATTGTATATTTTACTCTGTGCGAAACACCTGTTTCAGACCCCTTTTAGCCTTTCCTATTACCAAATAAGAACAACAACATTAATAACATAGTAGTTTGTAGTCTTACTCCGAGAGAAGCGAAAACAAAGATTCTTTAAGGTGTAGTTGCATGAAAAGAGCAAATCGTGCAAAGGAGGAACAGGTCAGTCAAGAGAGAAGTGAGACAGAAATAATAGGTAAATAATAGGAATAACGGGAAGAGGGTGAGCAAGGGCTTTTAGGGGCAATACGTACAAAGGGAAGGTAGGAATATGACTGAGAAATTAAAACAGATGGCGGCAGAAAGAATGACAAGAGGAAAGACGGTGCATGTTTAGAGAAATAAGATAGGGTGTAGCTAAATTTGTTTCTTTTATGGAACAGATAGGTTTGAGACGAAAATTCTCCAGCGCAGGTTCGGATTTCGAAATGGAAGCTAAGTCGTCACGGTGACGTAGCAGAAAGAAAGTCTCCTTGCTACTTGGCATTCTCATCGGTGATTCCGAAAAGAAAGCTTCAGATACCTCTTTCGTTCTCTCTAATTTCAGTCTCACATTTCACTTCTTTTCACGAAGATTGCAAACAACACTCCGGTGATTTATTACTACTGTGCTCGTTATTATTCTAAAAAATATTTGCTATATGTATAAGAAATAAAATGTCTCTCTTCTCCGATCTTTTCTTTCCTTCATACTTCGTTCACACACGGTCCAACTGCTTTCTCATATTCATTATTCCATGATTTCTGTATCAACCCATCCTGTAGAGAGAGAGAGAGAGAGAGAGAGAGAGAGAGAGAGAGAGAGAGAGAGTGTGTTACAAGGAGTTACAAGGATTAGGATCTCTCAAAGACTTATTAGTCAATCCGAGCACTTATCTCTGGAGCAGGTTTTACTGTTCATTCAGTGCCCTGATGATTTTCTCTAGTTTTCTCTTAAACTCTTCCACACTGCTGTTGTTTACAACTTCTGGTGCTAGAGAGAAAGAGAGAGAGAGAGAGAGTAAGTTTAAGAAATTAATTGCATACTGAAACTGAATATAACAAGGAAAGATTTCATGGGGGTGTATTAAGGAACGCCAGGAACTGAATTCAGAGCGAAGGAAAATTCCGTCGGACACCGAAGAAGAAGAAAAATTCGCACAAAATACCCTGAGGGCGAAAAGGTTTAATGCGATTCGTGTGTTAGCAGTCGGGAGATGGGCCAAGACTAGAAAAGATACGTGATAAAAAATTATCGCTTGTGAAAACGGTCTGATATTTTTTTTACGTGAATCTGGAGGGTGAAAAATCACCTAAGAAGCAAAATTGTTATACTGTTATATCACACACTAACTCACAGGTTTATATATATATATATATATAATATATATATATATATATATATATATATATATATATATATATATATATATGTATACATATATATATATTTATATATATATATATATATATATATATATATATATATATATATATATATATATATATATATACATACGCATTAATCTGCAAATGTCCTTTGATATCTAATTCACTCTACCTCGGAATTAATACATTTCCATATATGTTAACCGAAGGGAAATATTTTGTTTGATAAGAAATTCGTCGGCTCATAGGCGCGAACCATTCGTGATAGCCTTGTGGGCGAAAGCGCTTCACTGTACGTTCTGAATTCTTGGTTCCGTGGTTCGTGCTTATGAGCCGGCGAATTTCTTATCAACTATAAAATTCCCCTTCAGTTAATATATATGAAAACCTATCATTTCCGAGGTAGAACGAATTATATATGAATCACGGTGATGTGATAAGATATATATATATATATATATATATATATATATATATTATATATATATATATATATATATATATATATATATATATATATATATATATATATATATATATATATATATATATATATATATATATATATATATATATATATATATATATATATATATATATATATATATAAATTTCAGGCTAGGGTTCTACTCCTTTCTAGTTTTTGTGCCTCAATTTTCTGTACCAACATCGCCTCCTCAGACTGAGGAGGGTTGAGTATATAAATATGTTTGCTAAAAGCAGAAGAAAACTTTGATCCTGACCTGACCTCGCCTTAACCTAATCTCACCTAGGGCATTGTGGCCTGAATTGGCTGGTGCCGAGTTCCTGGTGCTCTGTAGCCATTACGAAAGGTGTTTGCAGCGAATCTTCGACTCCTAGCTGCACCTACCTTTTAGCTTTGAGCTCTACCTCCTTTCCCGGTTTCGTTTCTTTAACGGTGCTGTCCACCCTCTCTAATTGTTACTTGTTAGTGCAACTGTGAGTTTTCTACCAGTTGTACCTTTAGATCCTTATACTACTCCATTTCCTGGATCTCTTTAGTTTGCTTCCTATCTAACCACGCCAACTCCCTCTTTTCACTGGCTTATGCGCTGAAAAGGCAGACAATACCCCATTATTTAACTCAATAGCCTAAATCTAATAAATTAACTAATCAGTGAATACATAGTGAGCTTCATCAAAAACTGCAAACTCGATCTTGAGACATCCAGCTAAAAGGCATGCGCACAAACACACGGAGAGGCAATTAAAGAAATTGCGTAAAGCTATCGAATGAGAGCAACCCAAAGTTCATCCCATTAGATAAAAAGAAAAATGTATTCAGTCAAAGTTAAAGGGAGACTCGTCGAAAGATATTGTGAAAATAAATCTGGAGATAAAAAAAGGCGGGATAAAGGATGGCCTCTGTAATTTATACTGTCCGAATTTAGCTCATATTTCCTAGACTTTTCTTTCCCAAAACTTTAAACTCGTCCGTATTCTAATGTACAAAGTTTTTCTTTTTCTTTTCATTCTTCAAATTTTAGGTGCAAAGTTTGTAGGTCTTCACCTTTATCATCACTGCTTTTGATGTGGGATTCTGATTATGAAATATGAAATATCTGGAAGTGGTTTTGGTCTTACAAATGAGAGAGAGAGAGAGAGAGAGAGAGAGAGAGAGAGAGAGAGAGAGAGAGAGAGAGAGAGATAGAGAGAGAGAGAGAGAGAATGAACAAGTTACGAACACTTTTTTCTGGGACCGAACATTTCCTCAAGAAATATGACCGGGTGGTAAACGAATTTGCTGATGAACACTCCTACTTCTTTTCCTAGATCATAGCTGCTTGATATAATATATATATATATATATATATATATATATATATATATATATATTATATATATATATATATATATATATATATATATTTTTATCACTTTTATAGTTTCTATGTCTATATCTTATGCATCAAGTCTCAAAGATAAGGGATCAGGTAAGACTTAGTAGTTTTAGCAGCATTAAAAATATTATTACTCAGTTGGTAATGTTTAATTTACTATACACAGAAAATCCTCTATACTTGAGTTTTATGACTAATGTGTCCAGGACCATTATCGTTACGGAAGCCACCATCAAAAAGAACAACATATTAAGCATTGTAGCAACTTCGGTTTCTATGACTGCCACTTGGAATAATAGCAACAGTAATAATAAAAATATATTTCACAGATAACACCAACAAAATAGTAGAACATTGATAATCATCATCATTACAAAACAGCTGAGAGTCACTGTTAAGATATTTCTAGGACTCTTGTTAATTATATTCAAGGCCCTTATGGATAATAAATTATAAGTTAGGAATGTACAGGAAGTTATATTTCCCTAAATACGATACACATTTTTATCGCTTTTCTTTTATTCCTTTTTCGCATGTAAGTATTTGTATATCAACGAAATATTTTTTGCCTTTTTTTTAATATTCAGACAATCGATGTTCGTCGTTTTTAATTATTTATACTAATGGTATTTGTCCCGATAATTAAAAGCCTAATTTAGAGCAATAATAATTTTAACAGACTGAGGAACAATACTGGAGATGTAACTTTAAAGAGGCCGACATAGACGCTTTCTGGAGAGAAAGGAAAGAGTTGACAGAGTGCCAGAGGCCATATTGAATATCCATATCGGCTGCTGTACACATTTCGGTCTGTCCAGGTGGAGCGGAAAAATGTGTGAGAAAACAAATACGGATGGGATTTATTTGTGGAAGACATGTTCCTTTATCGATTTTCTCCACTCAGAGATGTACATAGATACATATGCAAATTATATATATATATATACACACACAACACACACACACATATATATATATATATATATATATATATATATATATATATATATATATATATATATGAATAACTTGATCACGAAGTATATAAAACGTGATGCTATGTATAAATAAAGGTTTTTTGCCACGAAGGAAAAAAATGAAAAAACGAGTTAGCGAGTACTTTCGGTCCTATTAGGACCCTTTACTGACGAGTTAGCCGAGTACTTTCGGTCCTATTAGGACCCTTTACTCAGTAAAGGGTCCTAATAGGACCGAAAGTACTCGGCTAACTCGTTTTTTCATTTTTTTCCTTCGTGGCAAAAAAACCTTTATATATATATATATATATATATATATATATATATATATAATATATATATATATATATATATATATATATATATCGTGGTAACTTAACCAAAAATTACAAATTCGTAGCCAACATCTGTGGTATATTATGTAATTCCGAGTTTCTGAAAAAAATTAGTTTTTTGTGCCATATTTACCTTTACATAAAAGAAAAAAAATTTTCTTCACTTATTTCTTTGGAACCTTTCCTTCATCTAAATATACCTTACATTCAATGGTCAGCATCTTATTATTCTACTAACATCAACTCAGTCACTAGCATCCTCAAAGATACGCTAACGCCTTCCACTTTTTCGTCATTATTACGCTTTTTCTCTCTACTCATGTATGAAAATCATGTTCAAAATATAAAATCTGCTGACCGGTGCTGAATTGGCTTCATACGGATTTTTACCTGTATGTGCGTATTATCAAGAAGCATATTCACTAGACCAGCTTCCTATACTTCCTTACACTCTTATCATTCACATTCCCCCTTCTGTTTTTATAACATGCCTTCATTCTCTCTCTCACTTTCCTCAAGACATCCTTTTCCATCTTCTGTTAACTTGATCTGTTCTGGTATGTAGCTACATTTCAAATATTTCCTTTTTTATACAATATACAACTACTTCCTTATTACAAACTTATTAATTTTATTTCCTCTTTAAACACTCCTATATTCGCAACCACTCTCAGCTCACATAAACGCCACCCTTAAATTTTGCACTCTCCATACAAGCCATACAGGCCAAGAAAAAATCAGTATGTCGAACCTAACGTTCATATACGGTAGCATTAAGACACTGAAGAAGCAAAAAAAAAAAAAGGTGTTTAAGCAACTAATGCAAAATCAAACTAGTTTTTTCCTTTTGTGTACGCACCAGCCGTGAGAGAATTATAATTCACCTCGTAATAACTGATTTTACTTGGAAACACAATCTGATTTTACTTGGCAACCCAACATACAAAAGGAAATCAGTCTCCACACACATAAATTCTACAACGAAACATACTTCAGAATTATGGCCAGAGGAAATTACATTATATTAAAGTCTCACAAAGGCAGTTACGAATGGCTGTTTACAGAAGGAATATCAAACAACAGATATTAGCGAGCGCTTCGGGCCAAGTAAAAGAGAAAGAGAAGAAAAATGATTTTGCTGCACAAGCGCCAACCAGCTAATGTGTTTATGAGATTAAACCTTCCATGCTGATGTTGCATTTGAATGCAACGGAATTGCGATTTGCAACAACCTCCAACAAACGTAATTTGGATCTTATTATGGAGCACTGGGGTGAAAGTGCGGGTTATGAATTGGATATTTTTAGACCTGCTTTTCTTGCTTTATTTGAATGGGATTTCTTTTCCGGCGTCTTCTTGATTACCACTTCAGTTAGCCAAGTTGAATCGCTTGCACAGAATTTATATACGGGATCTTTACGGTTTCGTTCATTTCTCCCCGATGTATTACTTGGACGCTAGATGCTTACGACCATTTCTAACAGATTTTGCTATAATTTACTTTCATCTTTAAATTATACAAAATAATATGCCATCTGGTGAGAGGAGCTCTAAAATGGAGTAAAAAGACGCGGCTGTTAAAACAGAGTCATTAATGAAAGTGTAGACGTGAATGAAGTCGACAGAGTTTGAGAGGAACGAAATCCTTTTCCTAATCCTAGCACATGTTAACAGGAAGGAAGCGAAACACAACTAAACAAAAACCAAAAAGCCATATCATCTGAAGCTCTCTGGCATCAGGAGCTTAAATAAACAGAAAAAGCAAAGACTAAAAATGATACGCGGCATACTTTCTGGTGAACGATTTTCGGCCATGCTGGGTTTGTATATCCAGGATACAAACTCTCTCTCTCTCTCTCTCTCTCTCTCTCTCTCTCTCTCTCTCTCTCTCCTTATCCCATTGATATTAATGTACTCCCTACACAGGCTCTGCTTTCTGTTATGTTCAGTGTGCCTTGGTTTACCTAAGCAGAGAGTTAGGTACATTCCTGAGAGATTATGGGACAGGCAGGCAAATTTTATCAATCATTCTTTTATAGTAAGGAACGTCTTGAACAGCAAACCCATGATAGCCTGGGAACAGCAGCTTAATCCTTAAAATAAATTATTTTGATCGGACATTCTACTTATCATTTTCTCCAATGTTCGAATTTGTTTATTGCTGCAGTTTTCTTTTGGCGCAATGTCTGCATCATATGGTATCCTCTGAAATGATGTCTTCCAGAACAAGTCATGAATAATAATAATTCATTTACTATTGGCATCTTTGTGGAGGCTTTGTTCAATAGAGAGTATGCAGTCTGGGCAAATGTCTTGCAATCTCCTTGCAATTTCTGAACGAAGCAAATTCCATTAGTAATGTAAGATGGATGCTGCTAAAGATCGTTAGTCTCACAATTTTTACTTTGACAAAACACCAACAAAGTTTACAAACGATGTTGAAAGAGAAAAAAAAAATGGAAATACGTCGATCTTAGTTCGATTAGCTGCAATTCACCTAACGTTCCTTTGATTGTTTAACACGATTCAATTCCATGTTTTTTTCTATCCTCGCATTAAGCTATCTTACCATAAACAGAGGAAAAAAAGAAACACGCACACACATGTATATACTATGAGGGTGACACTGTTACATATTTACATCTGGATTGCCTGATGAGAGATGGGATTGGATGAACCCATGGGTCTATAAGAATTCAGCCAAGATTGCATAACTCAAGTCTTGGTAATCACTTTGTTGACTGCCCCATAGGTGGGCGGTAGGGTTCCCATATTCTCGCACAAACTTATCCGCTAGCACACACACACACACACACACACACACACACACACACATATATATATATATATATATATATATATAAATATATATATATATACATATATATATATATATATATATATATATATATATATATATATATATATATATATATATGGGGCAGTCAACGAAGTGACTACCAACACTGAGTTTTGCAGTTCTTGGCTGAATTCTTATAAACCATGGGTTCATCCTATCCCATCAGGCAATCCGGATGTAAAAATGCGTCACCCTCATAGTATATACCTGTGTGTGCGCTTTTTTGTGTGTGTGTGTCCAACTTTAACAGAAAAATCTATACTAAGTGCAATCATAGATACATTTAAAAATTTTTCAGTTAACTTTTGATACGAAAACATTCACAATAACATCATCATTTCATATTGTAGATGAGTAGACTGTCTGTCACCCAATATTGATTTTCCTTAACTTTTTTCTTCTAGGCATTGGCATTAACCATGCATATTCAAGTTTATTGCATTCATTGCCCTTGTACTTTAAATATACAGCATTTATTTTTCTACATCCCCTTGCTTTCAAAATATTTTAATATCAATAATAAATAAGTATCTAGTACGGATCACTGTTTAGTTACATCTTCGTCAGTTATATTCTATAATTCACTATTCTACGCAAAGAAACGAATTATGCCACGAATAAAACATAACAAGACCCGCCGGCAAAGAGAGAAACATTAATAAATAAAAGGACAAACAAAAGAAGTGGAAGGAAACGAATTGTATCAGAAGGAAGGAAAAGGGGAAGGCCACAGGAAGACGGGGAGGAAAGACAAAGAGAAGAGGCGAGAGAGAAAAATGTAGGAAACAAAAAGGAAACTCAGGAGATTCCGAAAATTTGGACTATATATATAAAATTCTGCAGAGATGAATTATGAATTTCAGTAAAAACGAAATGAGATGAATTATGAATTTCAGAACAAACGAAATGAAGGGTAGCTCTAACAACAAAAAATATATGTTCGGGTCTTATTTGATAACAGACTGGATGAGCGAGGAAACCCTTTCACCACAGAATCCCGTTGCGTTGCGGAGATGAATCCTCTATTTTATTTAATCTTATTTCACATTTCTTTTTCGTTTTATCCTTTTAGCTTCACGCATTATATGAATTGAAGGGTGAAATGAGATGCAAAACGGTGCATTTTGCAATGTTAACAATAATCACCACGCAAGCATTTCAGGACTTTCAATCACTCTCTCGAAAATGAAATTTCGAAAGTCAGGAACCAAAAACACCGAATGCGAGAACACCACCGTGAAGAAGAGGCATGAAAGCAGCCAGACATCAGCGAGAGTAAGAGTAACTTGAATGAGCGAAATGAAATTCCCAGAAAATCTCCCGAGTCTTACCAAACCTCATTTTTCATTTGGACTCGACTCTTTCTCCATTATCCGTCTCCACCTTATGAATGTCTTGAAAAGCCAAGAACGAACTCCGAGAGGCGGATAATGAAAGGAAGACGCAAAATAAAAGTCAAGTGAGAAAGAGAAAAATGAAGAGAATAAAGAGGAGACATAATATCGATGATATTAAACTTTTACTGCTAGAAAATAAGTTAAATCACAATTGTTCACAAGCAATTCAGTTTACAGAAGAAAATCATTGAAGGATTTCGTCGAAAACACTAAACACCCATACATTTAAAGGCCGTATTTTTAAACTACCTCCTTCCCTCTTCGATAAAGAGGCTGCTCGTGAAATCCCTTCGTGGGGAGGTATTCTGAAAATATAGGCGAAGCTCTTTTATGGATGATAATCAAACATCTCATTTGAGTCGCCAGACAACTATTCAACTTCTGTCCCACTTTATGCATATATATATATATATATATATATATATATTATATATATATATATATATATATATATATAAACTTTATCACATTACACAAATGTTTTGTGCATTAAAACAATTACTAATTACTACAGCAGAGTCCAGCTGGCTTTACAGCTAAGCCCGTCTACTGATTACGTCACGACCATTCCTTGAAGCTATTTGGTTGGAAATAGTTTCGAAGAGTTCTGTTTATCTTCATTTATTTTGCTGATTATAATATAATCCAAGAGGAGAGGTGAAAGATGATTCTGTTACTGCTGTGAAGTTCATAAATACCAGACAGCCCAGAACTTGGGAACGTGAGGTCTTGTAAGTACAAAAACAGTCTTTTACAAGAATGCAAATAAAACCATTTGCACTTAAGTACTGAAAAAAATAGACTACTGAAATTGACGCTTCAAAAGAATATGGTGTTCATTTGAAAGAAGTAACGAAAGGTAATACGAAATACAGAGAGAAGAGATCAGCTGTTAGAAAAGAATAGATAAATTACCAAATTAATAAAGAGATAAAAATGTAAGTAAAATACATTGGTTGTTATAGGATAGTAATGCATTGCACCCTTGCTTAAGCTCCTGAGGTTCCAATTACCCAACATCATCAGGGGGAATGTTCCACAGTTCAACGTTGCTAAGAATAAAGGACCTCTGGAACTGAGAAGGTCGACAGTGAGGTGCATTGAAGACATACTGGTACTGCTGTTCAGCAAATCTGGTCGCTCTCGGCGGGAAAAGAGGATCAGAGATTAATTGTGGATGTGAAAGATCACGGAAAGAATATAACACCATTGCTGACAATCATACCTTAGATCCCTCCCTTTGTGTATAATTATCAATGAAGAGTAAAGGGGCTATTATTCTTTAATTCGTAAAACTGGTTTATGGGTATATAAATCAAATCAGTAGGTGAAAATAGGGAAGCAATTTTATACTCCTTAAGGCCTGTCCACACGAGCGGGCCTGATCGGCGTGCTCTGGGGTTGACGGGCAAATTCTGGCTGGCCTACCCGTGAATGTTGTCCACACGGGTGAGGCGATGGAGAGGTGGGCGTGCCCGACGATTGTTTAACGAACAATATATACTTATAAATAACAAATAATTAAATAAAACATGAATTCTTACGGAACACCTGGCGATCGTTCACGGAACCCTAAGGTTCCGCGGAACCCCGGTTGACGATGGCTGATCTAACACAAAAATTATTTGTTTCATATAAATAACAGTCATCTGTAGGCCCATAATAATTCAGTCATATTATTATTTTGTTAAGCAAGCAACTGACTTCAATTATAGTAGGGGAGCCCGGGGCTAGTTGGCTACAGGGGTAAGTTGGCATATTCAAAATGACTTTAAAGTTTACCAATAGATGACTCTAATACATATACTGTGTAATTGCCACGTGGTTCCTCAATTACCAGCAAAATTCTATATAGATAGAAGGTAGGAACTCGAATTTATGAGACAATTTTATATTTTGATGGTAGGGAGTAAATATTCTAATCTTTCTGTTATTTGCTATAACATCTATACATTCATAAAGATAATTTTTCAATTATAGCATAGTTTTCCTTATGGTTTAAAGATTCTATACCATTAAAATTATTAATTCAAGGCTTCTTGGTGTGGACTGGTAAGCGTTTTTGTACCAAATGGTAGGGATGGGGCAAGTTGGCTCAAAATAAATGGGGCAAGTTGGCACATGCTATTTGATAACGATAGTAAGCCTATTTATTTATATAATTTACGTTTTGTTTCTGGATTTTTGGAAGGATAATGAGATTAGTGTCCTATCATTTCCTCCACATTGTTCTCACAAGTTGCAGCCCCTAGATTTTAGTGTTTATAGACATCTGAAGAAATGTTTTAACAGGGCATGTGATTCGTGGATGACTGGTAATCCAGGATCAAGTATGCCCATCTGTGACATTCCTGGTAAGGTTTCCTCGGTTTTACCTCTAGCTGTCACTTATTCTGATATTTTCAATTGGTTTAGGATTGATGGAATTTCAACTTTGAATTACAGACTATTTCAAGATTTTGATTTTACGGGTGGTTATGTAACATATTGAGAGATGTCCGAAAAGACACATGGGCTTCCGATCAGTCATCAGCGTGATACAGAGTTTAAGAACTGCTCCTGTTGATCCAGAAGAAAGGTCAGCTGAAGAGAGCCTGTGTTTGGTAAGCCAGGAGAAGTGTAGGTCCAGTGCAGGGCATGTAACATGTGGTAGCATGAAGACTATGACGAGGATTTATCTCACACCTGCCACAATTACAACTAGATAATGATCTGAAGTAATACTAATGCCTTATATTTTGTATTTTGGAAATTCAGAGGGTATTTTTGCTATTTGATTTAAATGCAATGTAGTAATTTTATTTTAATTATCAATGTGCCAACTTACACCATAATGTGTGCCCACTTACCCCGTGGGGCAAGTTGGCACGAAAAGTTATTTTTTTTCTAAAGCTTATTGTTATCTTATGTTGAAAGCAAACAACAATTATTTTGCTCTATGATAAAGACGAATATTAATATTTTTCAATGGTGGTAAGAATTTTGCAAAATGTTTGTTTAATATTCGCAATAACCAAAATTGTAAAAATTGTGCCATCTAGCCCCGGTCTCCCCTACTCGCTTTAGTTTTGTTTACGAGATGAAAATTAATGTAGCGGTGGTTGGAAGACTGGCACTATAAAGTAGCATATAAGTTCTTATCATTATTAGAGTTATTGCTGTAAAATGTCTATGTACATAACATTTGTTAAATAGAGCAATACGCACCCATTAAATAGATAGTAATACATATGTAATATATACGCTATAGTCAGGGTACAGATCATAATGATTGCGCTACAGCCTACTCTGTTTTATCGAAGCAGGACTACCTTTCTTTTGGTTTCAACTGACTTTCATGCTAATGAAATCATGGATACATTTTTGTATTATCAGTTTTATTAATGAATATTGTTGTTATTATAGTCGATTTTTTTTCGGCTGGTGTAAAATTCGTCAGATATAATACACCTGGCTGAGGAAGGACACAGAGGATCTCTGTTTTTTAAACAATCTCTCTACACACCAAGTTATTTCGAACATTTCCATTCTCTCAAGAAGATTATGAATAAATACAAGAGCAAACTAGACCAAAAAAAATAATAATCACCTAGCATTAATGTAAAGAAAACAAGAGAAATTAAAAATTAGTGCGATTGTCAATTTTTTCTATCGTTAATATTTAAGAGTCAGTGTTTAGCGAATTGTTAGGGTTTAGTGAGTAAGCGTTTAGTGAATTTTTATGAGTAAGTGTTTGGTGAATGTTTAGGGTTTAGTGACTGTTTAATGTGTCAGCAATCAATGAATGTTTACTGAGTCTTTAAGGTTTAGTGAATGTTTTGTGAATGTTATTGAATGTTTGTTGTGTAAGTATTCAGTGAATGTTTTGTCTTTAGGGTTTAGGTAAATGTTTTGTGAATGTTAAGTGAACGTTTAGTGAATGTCTTGTGAATGGTAGTGTTTAGTGAATATTTAGTGTGTAAGTATTCAGTGAGTGTTGAGGGTTTTAGTGAAAGTTTTGCGAATTTTAAGTGAGCGTTTAGTGAATGTCTTGTGAATGTTAGTGTTTAGCAAATGTTTAGTAAGCAAGTGTTTATTAAGTTTTTAATGAGTGGATGTTCATTCACTGTTTAGTATTGAATAAGTATTTAGGGTTTGGTAAGCATTTAGTATTTAATGAGTGCTTAGGGTTTAGTGAATGTTTAGTGTTTAATTAATGTTTAGGATTAAGTGAGTGTTTAGTGAATGTTTACCGGGAGTTTGGGGTATAATGAGTATTTAGTAAATTTAGTGTTTTAAGTGTTTAGTGAGCATTTAATGTATAGTGAGTGCCTAGTGAGTGTTGGTTGGGTATTCAGAGTGTTTTGTGTTATTGAGAGTGTGTGTGAGTGTATGTTAAGTGCGTGTGTGTGTGTGTGTGTGTGTGTGTGTGTGTATGAGTGTGTGTGTGTGTGTATAGTGAATGTATGCAAGTGTGAGTGCTTACTGAGTAAGTGCATTGTGAGTGTTGGTGTTTAGTGATTGTACTACATTACTGTTTATTTAGTGTCGCTACCATTACAAAAGAAAAGTCTGTATTTACACACCATTTATGCTGACACTGCTTAAATCCAAGAGCAGATTCTTAGACCTGACCACAATGGTTGGAGTGCTTAGGTGTGTTTTCGTGAGGTGATTTTTCTCTGTGAAATTGGGTCGAATAATAATAATATAATAATAATAATAATAATAATAATAATAATAATAATAATAATAATAATAATAGATACCCTAATCCAGACTGTAAGGATTGTATCTGGGGACATCAGCATGGAGTTTGGAATAGAAAAATGCGCCTTAGTCAACATACAAAAAGGCAAAGTAACGAGAACTGAAGGGATAAAGCTACCAGATGGGAGCAACATCAAACACATAGATGAGACAGGATTCAAATACCTGGGAATAATGGAAGGAGGAGATATAAAACACCAAGAGATGAAGGACACGATCAGGAAAGAATATATGCAGAGACTCAAGGCGATACTCAAGTCAAAACTCAACGCCGGAAATATGATAAAAGCCATAAACACATGGGCAGTGCCAGTAATCAGATACAGCGCAGGAATAGTGGAATGGACGAAGGCAGAACTCCGCAGCATAGATCAGAAAACCAGGAAACATATGACAATACACAAAGCACTACACCCAAGAGCAAATACGGACAGACTATACATAACACGAAAGGAAGGAGGGAGAGGACTACTAAGTATAGAGGACTGCGTCAACATCGAAAACAGAGCACTGGGGCAATATCTGAAAAACAGTGAAGACGAGTGGCTAAAGAGTGCATGGGAAGAAGGATTAATAAAAGTAGACGAAGACCCAGAAATATACAGAGACAGGAGAAAGACAGAAAGAACAGAGGACTAGCACAACAAACCAATGCACGGACAATACATGAGACAGACTAAAGAACTAGCCAGCGATGACAATTGGCAATGGCTACAGAGGGGAGAGCTAAAGAAGGAAACTGAAGGAATGATAACAGCGGCACAAGATCAGGCCCTAAGAACCAGATATGTTCAAAGAACGATAGACGGAAATAACATCTCTCCCATATGTAGAAGTGCAAATACGAAAAAATGAAACCATAAACCACATAGCAAGTGAATGCGTGGCACTTGCACAGAACCAGTACAAAAGAGGCATGACTCTGTGGCGCAAAAGCCCTCCACTGGAGCCTGTGCAAGAAACATCAGCTACCTTGCAGTAATAAGTGGTACGAGCACCAACCTGAAGGAGTGATAGAAAACGATCAGGCAAAGATCCTCTGGGACTATGGTATCAGAACAGATAGGGTGATACGTGCAAACAGACCAGACGTGACGTTGATTGACAAAATCAAGAAGAAAGTATCACTCATGATGTCGCAATACCATGGGACACCAGAGTTGAAGAGAAAGAGAGGGAAAAAATGGATAAGTATCAAGATCTGAAAAATAGAAAATAAAGGAAGGATATGGGATATGCCAGTTGAAATCGTACCCATAATCATAGGAGCACTAGGCACGATCCCAAGATCCCTGAAAAGGAATCTAGAAAAACTAGACGCTGAAGTAGCTCCGGGCCTCATGCAGAAGAGTGTGATCCTAGAAACGGCACACATAGTAAGAAAAGTGATGGACTCCTAAGGAGGCAGGATGCAACCCGGAACCCCACACTATAAATACCACCCAGTCGAATTGGAGGACTGTGATAGAGCAAAAAAAAAAAAAAAAAAAAAAAAAATAGTAATAATAATAATAATAAATAAATATTTTAAAAAAGTAATAGTAATAAAATATAGTACTAAGAGATGGACCGAGACCTTTCAATATGGCCTTCCGAAGTCACTCTCGGCAGGGGGACAGCTCCTCCAGTGATTGACGCCCTATGCCTTGCACACAGCTGACATATTTGCACATTCGGTTGTCCGATTTTTATGACTGTTGGAGACGCATTATAAATCATATTAACAATGGTAAATACATTGAACAGACGTGAGGATATAATATGATGTTAGTGCCTGTCTACTGGATATAATGAACAAATAAAAAAAATATTACTAGGGAAAAAATTAGCCGAATAATGGTCGTCATAGCCAGCATCGATAGAAAGTATTGAAACACATTACATAGGCTACCTGTGGTGGTGCCGGCGGGAAGTTAAGAGACAAACGCACTCAGCTGGCTTTAAACATCAAACTGCGTATCATTTTTATTTGAGTTTAGATTTTCTTCCCTGAATATATATGGTACCTGATACTTGGTGATATTGTACAGATCAATTTGAGTGAAGCAGCCGAAAATAAGTGGACTGACTATTAGATAATTGACATGATATTATAGGCCAACTTAATTTGGCAGTCAGGAGCTCCAAGTTGTATGATCGCCAACTTCGGGAGGGGGAATAAAATGGGGGAAAATGTTTTAATCTTTATAGTTAGCTTATCCTGAACAATGCATTCACATTTCCGTTTCCAGTAATTATTTGTGTTGTGATACATCATCTCTTGTGAATGTGCGGGTGTTAAAACGGCTCTTTATGATGGGACTTTGGTCTTAATATCAATCAAACTCCCATATCCGATAAAAATTTCATTTCATCCACACGAACCAACAGCAACTAAAGAACAGTTCAGTTATGGTAAGACAGTTGGGCTACGAACCTCGACATGGCTGCAGTGTCCTAACTATAGGCAAGAAAGACGCTATTAAAAACGAGAAATACTTATCTTACATTTCTTTTTTTAGAGGAATTGAGAGTGGCACCATATGACTGGTTTAATTATTCAAAAATGGCTCAGCACACATACTTGTAGCTGTTGCCAATTGTGACCCCCTCCCATTCAGATAAAATACTTTGTATATACTACAAAGACAGTACTGACGAACATACACACAACCGTTTGAGACTGCAGATCCACCCACAGGAAGGTGTCATGGTAGGAGTGGCTTTCAAAAATCATTAGGCTAAAATTTACAATAAATTCTCAAGGGATACTACCGCTTAGGGTACAAGTCCACTCCTGACAGGTGTCAGGGAGGCGGGGTTGAACATCTCATTACTACTACTGCCCCCTTTACTGTGTTTACAAATATAATAATCCTATTTTTTCATATATCTCTACAGCCAACCTTAAAATTTAAACAGTTTACAAATTTCTTTTGATATTAAAGGATCAAGTTTATAGATTTTTCACCTGTGGATATGTGTGATAAATGAATCACGTGCTCAAGTGATTATAATCATATATATATATATATATATATATATATATATATATATATATATATATATATATATATATACATATAATATTAGCAAGTCTCACACATAGTAAATCTCGCACATATTATTTATATAGATGTGATGGAATTAATGAAGTGAAATATTCCATACTTTAATAGGAATTTAAAAAAATAACTCCGGCAGCAATTCTTATCCTGAAACTTCACAATATTTCTTGAATTTTTTTGCCTTTTACATTTTATCAGGCTCACAATTTTCAGATACTTACCATATTTCTAATATTAATATTGCCTATGATAGATTTTGAAATATTTCAAGGTGTCCCATCTCTCCCTTCCAATCGTAGATTATGTCTGTGAAGGGCTAACCATCCATTAAAATGGCTGGCATTACTATCACAGCTTTCTAGGATGTGCAGTGCTATTGTAGTACAAATTTTACTTGGTATTTCCAATGTTGGATGCAGATCCTGTCTCCCCCTCCCTCTCCCCCTCCACAAAATGTCTGTACCCCTCCCTCTCCCCCCCCCCCTCCCCACAAAATGTCTGTCATTACCACCACAGTACTCTAGGATGTGCAGTGCTATTGTAGTAAAAATTATACTTGGTATCACCAATGTTGGATGCAGTTCCTGGCTCCCCATCCCCCTCCCCCCCCAACTCGTTGTGGGATGTCTGTCAGAGGGAAACCACCTACTAAAATATCTGTCATTACCACCGCAGTACTCTAAGATGTGCAGTGCTATTGTAGTACAAATTTTACTTGGTATCTCCAATGTTGGATGCAGTTCCTGGATCCCCCTCCCCCCCCCACTCGTTGTGGGGTGTCTGTTAGGGGGTTACTACCCACTAAAATATCTGTCATTACCACTGCATTACTCAAGGAAGTGCAGTGCTATTTTAGTACAAATTTTACTTGGTACTATGATGTTGGATGGAGATCCTGTCTCCCCCTCCCTTTCCCTCCTCTTCCCCCCACTCGTTGTGGGGTGTCTCTCATGGGGTAACTACCCACTAAAATGTCTGGTATTGCCACCGCAGTACTCTAGGATGTGCAGAACTATTGTAGTACAGATTTTACTTGGTATGTCCATGTTAGATGCAGATCCTGCCTCCCCTTCCCCCTCCCCACTCGTTGTGGGGTGTCTGCCAGGGCTTAACCACCCACTAAAATGTCTGGCATTACCATCACAAAATTCTAGGATGTGCAGTGCAATTGTAGTACAGATTTTACTTGGTATCTCCAATGTTGGATGCAGATCCTGTCTCCCCCTCCCCACTCGTTGTGGGGCGTCTGTCAGGGGGTAACTACCCACTCAAACGTCTGTCATTACCACCACAGTATTCTAGGATGTGCAGTGCTATTGTAGTGTAAATTTACTCGGTATCTCCTAAGTTGGATCTAGAGCCAATTAACACCCCTCCCCCCCTTTCAGTGCGTCTGTCAGGGGGAACCCACCCTCCAAAATATCTGTCACTGGTCATTCTATAATCAGTAGAGTCTGCAGATATATTATATATTAGTTTCATCTGGTATCTCATATATTGGATCTAGACCCAAAATCTAACGAGCAATTAGTGGTGCTTGTTAAGTAAGCCACCCATATATTTTCGGCAGACAGTAGTTTCACAGTTTACAAGTCTACTCCTAAATACCGGTAGAGGTTACTGTCGGTATCTCGTTCGTTGTATCTCAACGGTCCGGGCTGCCGCTCTAGACCTATAGATTACTCGGTGCACGTGCTAAAATCTATGGTCAAATAGAGCGTTGTTTCACCAACGAAAAATAAAATAAATATGCTATATTTTACTAGAAAAAATAATCTTTCTGTACTGTTTAACATACACATTATTTATTTTGTTAATCTTAATTCTAACAAATAAATAATAAATATCCTCTCCTAAAATTCCTGCATCTTCAACTCAACGCGAAACACCTTTGTCAGATTTTTGTAGGCTTTTCCATAGGGCTTTCCTTCCAACCTCCCCCCCCCCCCCCCCCTCCCCCCCCCCCCCACCCCCCCCCCCCCCCCCCCCCCCGCCCCCCCCCCCCCCCCCCCCCCCCCCCCCCCCCCCCCCACCCCCCCCCCCCCCCCCCCCCCCCCCTCCCCCCCCCCCCCCCCCCCCCCCCCCCACCCCCCACCCCCCCCCCCCACCTCCAACAATTACAAGAAAACAATCAAACAGCAACAAAGTAGTTTGGAGGATCACTCCCCGAGTAAGCGAAATGACAATGAAAACAAATTACATTTTTAACTTTAGTTACTAGATATTACGTCTCATCTGCAACGTCTAATATAGGTGTTTTTTTTATGTACATCTCAAAACATTAAGATATGCCTTTCTAAATATGGCATCCTCACTTTCCTCTAAATTAGCTGATTCATTCGCTCTGTGCTTTTTGTCATAATAACAAAATTGAGTGCTATCATAGCATTGAAGGTTATACATAGGCCTGTGAAAGTTTATAAAAAGCAATTATTTTCAATAAATTTCCTCACTTTACGTCCAGCTTTCTTTGTTACACAACTTTACACCTTCAGCTACTCCTTTTCCGAATTCTAGTATTATTATTTATCCAAAGATATTAAAAAGCCGAGAGGATTTGATCTCATATCTCAGACCCACTTTGATATAGAAATCTGTCACTCTCCCATCTGCAGATTCTAGCACTTGTTTTACTTCATATTGAAATTTAATCACTCAACCAGTAATTACCATGAAGACCATACGTATGTAACATGCACCACACTGCACTCTGTCAGCTTTATCATACGCTTTTCCAACGCCCAAAACTAACCAATGCAACTTTTTCCTTTTTCTGTAAATTTTTTCGCATACCTTCTTGATAATAAACATGTGTTCCATAAACATCTACCTTCGTCTAAAATCCTCAAGACTCTTCCCCTAATAGCGCATTACATTAAGAAACATTTGTGCCTCACACACCTCCATCTTAAAAAAAGTTTCCATATAAAAACATACCGTTTTATTTTTCAGCCACTCACTCAAACATATACTACCACATCTCATCTCACGTAGAGTCAGTTCCTCATGCTTACCAGCTCTTATTTGCTAAAAAATCACTCCCAAACACATTCTCAAATCTACACTAAGCGCTTCCACCCTTGCATCATTTGACCCTGTCTCTCTTATGTTCTTCAGATCCAATTAAACTCTAACTTGGACTCCATCAGCTGAGGACTGCAGTCCCTGCAGGCGGCATCTGTCAATTAACACATTTTATCTTAAATTATAAACAATCTTCACTTTACCCTGAGAGAAGAATAAGAACTGAGACTTCAAGTGTAGCCCGCACACTGCAACCACTTACAGGTATATGCACAACACTCCATGCTTGGTTACCCAAGCACACCCTCCCCCATTAAGAAAAAAATCTAAATATTTACCTTAAATACATGTCATTCTCCTATAATTATTCTTACAGATAGTGCATGTATACACGAATGCAGATCTTCAATAAGCCAGATTAACCTGGCTTTACTGAATGAGGTTTTAGACAGTTTCTCACAAAATGGAACCGTGCTTCTCTCATTCCATTCACGACCTTTTGCACATTTTATCTCTATCCCTTCCACTTGAAAAGTTAATATTTTCTCAAGATAAAATATGATTTACATATAATTGTTAATTCCCAGATACGAATCAAACAAAAACATCTTACGATTAAGGACAACTATGTGAACGTATTTTTCTACTGGTCTTTCTTTTGAAATGAAAGATTACTACCTTGAATATTAATACCATTAATATCTAATATGCGGGAAAACTGTTTTCCTCAAAAATTCTCTAAGGGACAAAAGATCAGCAAAAAAAAAAAAAAAAAAAAAAAAAAACAACAAAAAAAAAAAAAAAAAAAATCTTTTGACTGTTTTCCCACTACCGACCTCCCAAGGTTACTGAAGGCAGGACGACACAAAAAGCCAATTATTGACACCTACACACACAAAGGCAGGAAGGGAAAGAGCGTGAAAGGCAAAGCAATGGATGGGGAATCCGTGACTCGAATCTACATTGCCAGGTTTGTCTATTGCGTGTAATATTATTCATACAAATGTGCTTACATACGCAATTAGTATATTACAATTATTCGTCCCTAAAGAGGCTTCTCTCTCTCTCTCTCTCTCATCCAAAACTGCAATAGCCTTAAACTGACAAAATTACATTATTTGAATAATGATTATCGCCTTGAAGAAATTCCAAACACCACCAAGAAATATTACTTGAAATCAAACAGCTGAGATTCGAGATAATTCGGAAAGCATACTCTGGAGAATGAATCAATTAGTTAATAAGTGAAAGAGATGGATATGATAGTAGGAAAGTAACTTTACAATTAGTTTGTAGTTTCTTTTTAGAGATTGCTTTGATTTCTCGTGATTGGAAGAAGACTTTTAACTTTTTTTCTAGGTTCCTGCCTTCACGGGTTCCTTTTCATTTATTTCATCTTTGGATTCTTGGTTCCTGCTTTCACTGGTTCCTTCTTTTCATTTACTTAAATCTATGGAATTTTCTCTTTACTCTCGTATTCGTTGGTTCCTATGATGCCAGTTGAGTACAGACATACTGTTAAAGTTGGTTATGCTTGTGAAGTGTCGTTATAGGATTCTCAACTATTTGACTATAGACAACCTGGCAAAACTGAGTGGCTTATCACCTAATTGGTTGCTCTCGCTCTAATAAAATAATTCATAGTGTGATTAAATAAAATGGTTATAAGGAACTTTACGTAGCCAAGTAAAATATATGTGTTAGGGATTATTTAACTTTTTTCCGTCTCAACTGAATATTTGAAAAAAAAAATATTATGTTTATTTCCTGTCTATTATTTCAAATGCCAATTCCACTATACCGTTTAATAAAATTCTAAGTATTCTAAGTAACGTTTATGAAAAGATGTTTACAAAATATATTTTGTGGATACGTCTGACGTGTATGGGATATTGTCAGAAAATCAATTCTATAAGTAAAGCATGATTTGTTCCCCAAATTTCATTGCATGTATCAAATATAGATAGAATCACTATGGAATCATATGAGATATGACAACACTAATCTTTTAAAGGAGTATGACTGAAGATTTTGTTTACAATAAACGTCCTCGTAAAACTAAGCCCGAAAGTAAAATCGCTTTTGTTGAGATATCGGAATAAACAAAACCTACAACCCACTCTTAAACTTGCTTTGGTATTACTCTACCAACCGACTTTAGAGGTAAAAGGGAAAATTATAAATAGTTACCTCCACAAGTTAAGCCTCTCTCCCCCCCTCCGGATTACGGGGAAACCGTCTTTTATTCTCTCGTAATTTACTGTCTTCGGTATTAGGCATATGCCGTCGAATTTTCATGGAGTAAAAATGATGAACGTCTGATATTCTCAAATACTGAAACCAGTCATGACTGAATCTCATTACTGGTTCCTTCTCTGTTCAGAAAAGAAAGAGACAGCATGCAATCCGGCTGTACCAAAATAGAATACCGAGAAAAGAAAATAGCCTCCAACGCCTTTGCTTTCTAAGAAGAGGACATTCCCAGTCTGCCTAAGACACAGGGGTTGCACGGAAAGCCCCCGTAAGAATCAGCTTGCGTGGGATTAAATCAGCCTTACAGGCCTGCATTAGGGATTTAGAGTTACCCTTTTTCTTCAATATCAAATCTAGAGTATTGTACTTTAGCACATTATTATATCTATGTACTTGAAATACAAAAAACTGGTAGATAAACAGTGTTTTAAAGTAAGTGACTGAGTTATGTACGCAATGTTACTTATGAATATATGCACCAAGTACAATTAAAATGATGCCCAAGTATATATGCACCAAGTACAATTAAAATGATGCCCAAGTATTATCTGCACAGGAAACCTTTAGTATTCAAAACAAAATTTATTTTAATACCAGACTTTCAAGAACTAATGTGTGGATGATAGTTGGACAAGATATTGTAGCAAATATCAAAAATTTATGAAAGGAAAGAGTATCAATACTTAACTAATTAAATTACTAAGAGATCTGATGAGGGCAAAAAGTTAATTTACTAATGCATGCCTATGCATCGATGGGTTTCATTACTGACATTTGAGTGTCTTAAGGTTAATCCTTCAAAGATATAATATAAGCTTTAAAGTAAATTAGAATAAACAGTCAGATAAATTGCGTGAAAACGTTCGGCATCAGGAAAAAAGCTATTCACCTGATAGGATTGGAATTGAAATGTAAAATTCAGGTCAAAGGCGTGACCTGTAAGGTTTTCCGGTGCTGAAATCATTTTCAAACAATTGTTAGCAGAGGGCAGAAAGCACGATGGAAGAAAGATAATATGAACGGAGATATAGTAAAAGGAATTAAACGGGTTGATCTAGGGGTCGAAGGGATGCTGCAAAGAACCTTAAGTAATGCCTACGGTGCACCACGTAGGTGCATTTTCTCCCTATGCGGAGTACCTAACCTGATAGAGAGAAGATAAGTATGTGAAGTAATAAATACAGTACTATTTCTCGTTAAAGACAACAATGTAAAAATAGGAATGTTTATATTCTAAAAGTAAAAATTTAAAAGCTTTAGAGTATGACAATTACTTATGCAAATTCAATAAAGGGCGCAATATTTTCTAAAATAAAAGGTAAACGTCGGAAAATATGATGTTCTATACTTGCGTTTGAGCGATACAGAATTTAAAATGTATAAAAGTAATTAAAGGTTTTCCCACTGTTTGAATGAATTTCTGTTTCGGAGGACGATCCATAAATCTTAGGACTGATTTAAAATGGATCATTTTTAAATATTATTGCAAAAACGACAGATCAAAGCATTTAAAAGTTTAAAATTCTAATGTTCACATTAACTATGAAAACTAAGTTTGACAATTTAAGAGATGCTGTTAGCAACTGAAATATGAAATAAAAGAAGCATTCCAAATACAAACGGCAACACCTTACCTTATCTTACAGACCTTACATCTTGTTTGGGTTGCCCCAGGTCCCTCAGTGTGAGGCACCTCTAATGTCTACCAGAGAGTTGCTAGTACATCTTCCGGTATATTTTGCATCTTCCAATCTTGGATGGTCTGGGATGCAGCTTAGATATTTGTCGAGCTTATTCTTAAACACATCTACGCTCACTCCTGTTATATTCCTCATATGAGCTGGCAGCGCATTGAACAGACCCTGCATTATTGATGCTGGTGCGTAGTGGATTAATGTCCTGTGTGCTTTCCTTCTTTTTCATGGTATAGTTTTGGGCACTATTAATCTACCTCTGCTTGCTCTTTCTGATATTTTTAGCTCCATTAATGTTTTCGGCTATTCCTTCTATCTGTTTCCATGCCTGAATTATCATGTAGCGTTCTCTTCTCCTTTCTAGACTATATGATTTTAAGGATTGTAGTCTTTCCCAGGAGTCAAGATCCTTAATTCTTCTATTCTAGCTGTAAAGGACCTTTGTACACTTTCTATTTGTGCAATATCCTTTTGATAGTGTGGGTACCATATCATATTGCAATATTCAAGTGGACTACAAACATATGTTTTATAAAGCATAATCATGTATTCAGTTTTTCTAGTTTTGAAGTGCCGTAACAACATTCCCATTTTTGCTTTACATTTTGTCAATAGAATTGCTATTTGATCATTGCATAACATGTTCCTATTCATCATCACACCAAGGTCTTTAACTGCTTCCTTATTTGTGATTGTCTCATTATTAGGTCCCGTATATGCATATAGCTTTCCTTCTCTGTCGCCATAATTTATTGAATAAAATTTATCAGAGTTAAATACCATCCTATTTACCTCTGCCCAATCATATACGTTTTAAGGTCTCTTTGTAGCGCATTCCTATCTTCATCACAATTAATTTCTCTATTTATTCTTGTGTCATCGGCAAAACTACTCACTACAGAGTCCTTAACATTATTGTCTATGTCTGAAATCATAATAACAAACAGTATTGCAGCTAACACAGTACCTTGTGGCACACCGGATATTACCTTAGCTTAATCCGATTTCTCATCGTTTACAATAACTATCTGTTTTCTGTTGTGTAAAAATTATTTTATCCATCTTCCTGCTTTATCCAGTATATTATGTTTCCTAATTTTCTTTGCTAATATATTATGATCTACCTTGTCAAAAGCTTTTGCAAAGTCTAGATAAACCACATCTGTTGCATTTCCGCTTTTCATGTTTTTGTATATGTTCTCAGGGTGGACTAACAGTTGGGTTTGTGTACTTTTTCCAGGTACGAAACCATGTTGTCCTATCTTAAACAAATTATTTTTTATTAAATGTTTCATAATATTTTTCTTCATTACCCTTTCATACACTTTCATGATATGTGATGTTAGACTCACAGGCCTATAATTACTTGCCTCTAGTCTTGGTCCACTTTTGAAAGTAGGGGTAATATATGCTAATTTGTGCTCATCATAAATCTTGCCTGTATCTACACTTTGTCTTAATTATATTGCAAGTGGCTTTGCGATAGAATGGACTACTTTCTTTAACAAAATAGCAGGGACACCATCAGGCACTGCTGCAGCTCCATTTTTAATTTCATCAATAGCCTGCACAATATCAGCTTCATTAATATTTATGTCTGCTAAATATTCACTATTTTCATCCATTACTTCTATATAATTATCTTCATTATCAATTCTAGGGGTGAATTCTCTCTTATATCGTTCTGCCAATATGTTGCATATTTCCTTTTTTTTTCATTAGTTAATTCTTAGAGGGTATATTTCTATTCTTCTTTTATTCATCTTTTTCGCATACGAGTACAATAGTTTGGGGTATTGCTTGATATTTACTAGGGTTTTTTCTTCCAAGTCCCGTTTTTCATTTTCTTTTGATTGTATAATCTTTTGTCCTGCATTTTCTATCTTACTTTTTAGTTCGATCACTTTCCATGCATTTTTTCTTTTGCAAGACCTTTTTTCCACTTTCTGATTTTCTGGAATAAGATCCTTCTGTCTCTTGGTATGCATGACTGATATTTACTTTTCTTCTTCGGTATATATTTATCCACTATTTTCTCTAAAATTTTATATAATATCTCCGTATTTACCTTTATATCATCACTTACGAAAATGTTATCCCAATCTTTGTTTAATTCTTCATTTATTTCTGACCATTTTATATTTTTACTGTAGAAGTTGTATTTTCCAAATCCTTCCCACTTTTTCATTTCTTGCTTATCTCTGTTTTCACTTGCTTTGGAATGGACTGTTAATTCTATGACATTATGGTCTGAAATACTCGCATTATAAAATATTATTTCTTTAACATAATTCATCTCGTTCACAAATACTAGGTCTAAAGTATTTTCCTTTCTTGTTGGCAGGTGATTTATCTGTTGAATGTTGTATTCTAGTAGCATATCTAATAGCTTTTCGAATTGCCTCTTATCTTCTGCACTCACTACTATTATTCTATTTTCCATATGTATAAATACAACCACAATCTCCTATTCGTTCTTTCCAGTCTACGAAAGGAAAGTTAAAGTCTCCGGATAGGAGAATAGTCCAGTCCTTGTGATTTCTACATATATCGTCTAATTTTTCTATTATTGTGTCAAACTCTTTAGTATTTGGGGGTCTATATATTATTAAGTTCATTAATTTTTCATATTCAAATTCTACCGCTATTAGTTCACATTCTGAGTTACTATATTTCTCATATATTTTTCCTTGTTTTTTGTCTTTCCCATATATCACAGTTCCCCCTTGATTTCTATTTTTTCTACCTGATCTATAAGTTTGGAACCCTTTTATTTGATCGTCATTCCAAGTCTTTTGGGAATACCAGGTTTCACTTATATTCATGATATCTATTTTCTTATTTTCTTTTCAATTTGTGTTAGTTCTTCTAAGTACTCTATTTTTCTTTTTGACTTACTCGTAACTAAACCCTGCGCATTCATCACTATGATGGTTTGCATGTTTTCTCCTTCATTTAATATGGGTAATAATAAGGATTTTCCCACGTCTCTTTCCTGTTCTGGTATGTTGTTCATTTCTTCATTTCCAGAAATTCTGACATTAAAAAATCCAACTTTTCCATAATATTTTATCTTTCTTCATCATAATTATTCATTTTGTGTCTGAATCTGTAATTTTATCCGTATCTGCAATAACCTCTTGTATCGTAAATACAGTATTTATCTCTTGAGCTGTATCTTGGGCTGTATCTTGGAGCTGATGCTTGGAAATTCTTTGCTGACACTCCATATCGCGGTGATGGCTTGCTTTTTTCCTTCACCTCATATACTTTGTTCCTCTCTTTATTTGTTTCTTTCTTATTTTAGATTTTATTATTTGATTGATTATTTAATTGATTTTGATTCATGGCTACAGGGTGCATATATTTAAATTTTTTGTCGAACTTACATCCTTTTCCTTCTTTTAGGTTTTTGCATATTTTTGGATGTAGTCTCTGCAATCATCCTCATACCATCTAGGTATGCACATTTACCATAGATTTCATAGTTGTGACACGCCTTGGGATGTTTGTAGTAACATCTTTCTCCGAATCTGCAATTTCCTCTTTTCAAAAGGCTGCAGACTTTGTCTTTCTTGTCTATTTTTTTCTCTTTCCCATCAGTGTGAAATCAAACTAACGATAAGCAAGAAGAGGTCTGGCAAAGCAGAGTATTCATCAGCGGTTATCATCATTTGCGATAGTAGCATAGTTACCAACGTGGATTCATATGCGAAAAGTAACAAACTAAGATCTACACAAATTACCAAGTGTACCATAATATGAAAAAGTCACGTGAATTGAGAAAAACAGTTGATGTGTGAGAAAAAGTAAATTCCAGAAACGGAACACAAAAGGTCACTTACTGAAATTATCATTATCCATGACCCCTAATGAGATGTTTGAGTGTCAAATGGCCAGCCTCATTGCACCAAACACTGACCTGCGAAAGAAATAAACAATGAAAATGCAAACTGAAGCAAACTATTTGTGTATTGAAAATGAATATACAAACTAAACAATTAATTTTCAGACATATATGCAAGCAATAACTGACAACAAACAAATTTAGAACAGATCTAGCCATTTCCATAGTCAATATAAATGTTAATAATGTTAACTGCCAGTTTATCAAGAATATAGCACTTTCCTATTACTAAAAGAATTACATTGGTTGGTATTTTATTCCACAGTATTAGCATTGTTTTACGCATCGTTGTATACTACTGTACCTGAAAAAAATAAAAACACAACAGATTATCTGCCATGATTATATAAAGAAAATGTTCAACCATCAGTAATATTTACGTACATACCATATATACTGCAATTTTTTTTTACCATTTTTCCTATTACTTATAAAGGTATTAGTCATTGGTGTTATAAACTTAGATAACTGGAAAGATTTTTTTAAATGCATAAAGTTTATTTATATACTCATAACACACTTGAAAATAGCCGGCTCGGTATAGAAAATTCTTTACAAGCTCCTCCTGGACAACAGCTTTTTAGGTTCATTTTTAGGTTCATTTTCATTTCGTGTTCTCCACAGAATATAAAACTTTCGAAAAAGCAGATCTTGACGCTAATTAGTATTAATACGAAGACTCAAAATAACGGTCAAATATAAATGAAATCATGTAAATAATCGATGCGAAAGCGCTGGAAATAAAGAAATTCAGTGCAATACAGGATTAATGCTTCCATAAAGATTCCTACTAAAATATGAGTAAAGGATAGCTAGTACCCTAAAAAGACAGAAAAAATTAACTGAAACGTTTCCGCTGTCCCTTCAAGGCTTTTATGCTAAATTAAGCTACCACTGAATGTATACTGAGAATGAAATAACATTAGCGTAATAAAATCACTCATGATACGTAGTATGACAGTAAATCAATAGATTCTTTTTTTTATTAAAAATACTTCTTTACAATTTCATGGACACGTGCGATAAAACTAAAACCAAATTCAGTATGAATTACCTATAGATATTAGTTTTTTTTTTTCTATTTTTAGGCACACTGAAAACAGGAGAAATTTGTGAATGGAAACCCGTGGAAACGAGACTGGGAGTAGCTCTGAACACAAAAATAGTCAAGTGAGATAATATTATCTAAATAAAAAACAACACAGGTAGAAAATAATTTTTAGAAATTAAAAACATATACCTCAAAACACTGCCAAAACTCCGAGAAAATGACGAAATGAAATTTTTAAAAAAATCCGTAATTACAGTGTAAGTTTAAGTACAAACTGATAATAATTGAAGCTAACATGTTAACACATGAAATTCTGCTGCCACCAGAATGGCAAAACAAAATAATGATAATCATCACGTTTAGTGTTTTGTTCTAGGATACGGCCCTAACAAGGATAAACTTCATTGCCTACCTGAGCCACAGCTCCTGTTTCTTGTGTTTTTTTCTTCAGGCACAGTGCCTGTTTTTTTTTTCTTATTTGGTCTACCATTAAGCTACGAACTCTTATCCTCAGTATTATGTATTTATCTTTTAATTCTGTCAGTGCCTTGCCTCCTCACATACACACACACACACACACACACACAACACACACACACACACACACACACACATATATATATATATATATATATATATATATATATATATATATATATATATATATATATATAGATAGATAGATAACTGAATCACGAAATTCTGGAACGTGATGAATATATAAATAAAGGTAGGAGCCATGAAAGAAAGTGAAACAGTGAATTGCTATGGGATCTTTCGACTCAGGGTCCTTTACTTAGCTTATTTGTCCGAAGCTCACATAACAAATGTGCCATTTCAAGAGGCTTAACAAATAATGGTATTGTGGATCATTCGCTCAAGACAGGCCATTAACTGAAATAAGACGTCAACAATCCTCACGGTCAATGACCCTAGGACAAGGCATCAGTCGGAGTCCATTTTTATTGAAACCACATCAATGAGGAGTACAAATCACCACCCTGGATTAGCTCTTGATCCTCTTTCCATGTTTTCTGCTCAAAGAACATTCGGGCAAGATTAACAAACTGTAACTCCGCCCTCCCTTTGTATAAGTAAGTCTCTCAACCCAGGTGCAAGAGCCAATGCCAGAATATGGCTGGCCTAATCTTAAACAACTCTTTGATTCCGTGTGATCTTGAGGATGTAGAAATAAACTACAAATGAACTTGTTCCAAGTCCCCAGTTTTCACTCACCTTCTACCGGGGATTTAAAGATTATATATATATATATATATATATATATATATATATATATATATATATATATATATATATATATAAAGCGAGATAGCCAAGTACTTTCGGTCCTGTTCGGACCCTTTACTGAGGCAAAAAGTACTTGGCTATCTCGCTTTTTTCATTTTTTACCTTTGTGGCAAAAAACCTTTATTTATACATAGCATCACAATTTATATACTTCGTGATCAAGTTATTCATATATATATATATATTATATAATATATTATATATAATATATATATATATATATATATATAGATATATATATATATATTATATATATATATATAGATAGATATATATATATATATATATCTATAGTAATTATGATAATATATATTAATTAATATTATATATATAATATAGTAATATTATATATATATATATCTATATATATTAATATATATACATATCTATAAATATATAATATAATATAATATATATATAATATATTATATAATATATATATATCTATATATATATAATATATATATATATTATATATATTGTTACGAAGTGCCAAGTATCTGGTTACCATTTATCAAATATTACCTCACCAAAAAACCAGACACCTGAACCTTTATAACACGTTTAAACGACTGAATACTCTAAAGGCAACAGTGATCCCTTAACACTTACCAATATTGTAGAAAATCAGACTAAGTTCATCAAAGCAGGTGTGAGATAATCTTGTATGCAATTAAATTAATCAAAGGGCATCACTCCATCAACAACTTTAAAAGTCTAAGTATTTCCCTGATTTCAGAAAGTCTAAGTACTTCCCTGGTTCTAAGTCACTTCAGTAAATTGAAGGAAAGCAAATCAATTACCACTCTATGCTTCTACCTATCATCAATATAATTAAAATCAAATATACTGGTTATAAATGAAATACTTATAAAAATTTTAAATACAAAAACTTATTAATAAATTCAAAATTTATAAGTGAAATTCACAATATCAGGGAAAATTACTGTTACTTGAAAACAAAGTAAAGTTTAATTAATTCTTGAATCAAATTAAGTAAAATTAAATCAAAATTAATTTATCACAAAATTAAAGAAATTAATACAATCGAAATTCAAAAGTGTTAGGTAATAATTAAAATTTGAAATTAATTCACAAGTGCTAAACAATAATAAAACTTGAAAAGAAATCTAAGTAAATGCAAATTAATTCACAAGTGTTAAATTTAATTAAATGTGCAATGATTAAGCAATGAAAATAACTATGTCAATTAAATTGTGAATGCAAATGAAAATATAAAATAAAAAGACACACTTCAATAAGAAAGTTAAATAGTGCACAAACATGGAACAATCACAAACACAAAAATACGCAATGTGTAAAAGTGTAAATTTTTTTCACTCAAAACACTGTAACCAACAGTTTTTACCAAACCTTCACAACCATCTGTTATTAGTTAACCACAGTTCCTATCAATGATTAGTTATTAGTTATTACCTAACCGTTATTAGTTATTAGTTAACCAAACACTTTTCCCATTAACTTTTAGTTATAAGTTGCAACTAATAAAAATATAACAAACTTTACCTTTTTGGTATACCAACTTCTTAATTTGCTGCAGTCTTGATTCACACTCACAAAAATCAGGCGCCGTTACAAAATAATGTTTGTTCAGATTCCAAAAAAAAAAAAAAAACTAAATAACACTAAACAAACTCTAAGAAATATCAAATATGAAATTCTCACAAGTTACGAGTGACCAATTTACGTTACGTTAATATAATCTCAAGGATGTCGAGTGAGAGAGAGAGAGAGAGAGAGAAGAGAGAGAGAGAGAGAGAGAGCGATCTAACCGCCTCAAGGTTCTATAATCTAATGAAATCTTCTTCCCTTGCGAAAACTGGACAGAAGTGACAAAAAACGTATTTGGCACGAATGCTTCCAGTAGCTTTGAAATCTGATGCAATCTTCATAAAGAAATTTGTAACATGCACGTGGTTTTGATCAAAGATATACACGTACGAATCCAGTCTGTTAAAAATAAGACGTACTCTACTCCATCGAAACGGAGGCTGAGCGACAATTAAGATTGAAATGTTTTGATAACAACGCAAGACTCAATTCTCTCGCTATCACATGCGTTGGCAGATTTAGGAAAGCAAACGGATCTCGCAGACCCTCTAATCTTACAGTGTTGACATAAAAGTTAAACACTCATAGTTTCGAAAAGACAAAGTAAATCTCTCTCTCTTTACGTTCTACGTTAATATATATTCTTTTACAACATGTAATGCGAAATCTGAACACACATTTTAAAACATCCTATTCTAAGCTATCTAGGAATCTGAAAAATGTTACACAATCTACATGACATTTCAAAGAGGGGAAACATGCATTTTGAAAGTAGCAATATATAATATACCTCCCCCCAGGAGATTTTTTATCACAGTGTTGAATCCAATGATTCGCAACAAGATAAATAATCAGCAACTACATTGTTTTTGCCACTAATGTGCTGCATTCTTAAGTTATACTGTTCCAGGCACAAAGACCACCTGGTCAGTCTTTGATTATGGTTTTTCCTTCTCTGGATAAATGATGGTGGATTGTGATAAGACAACACTAAAATTTCTTCATTCCTAGGTCTATTTACACACACTTCAAATTTTTCAATGCAGTGATTAAGGCTAAAGTTTCCTTCTCAATTGTCGAGTATACTTTCTGATGTTTTTTTTTTTATTTTGTAGACATGAAGCACACAGGATGGTAGATATTATTTTCGTCTTCTTGAAGTAGAACAGCTCTAACGCCTCAGTCTGACGCATCAACTTGTATCACAAATTTCTTGTCGAAGTCTGGAGCTTGAAGTACTGGTCTTGAAGTTAAAATGGCTTTTACCTTCTCAAAGGATTCTTGACACTCTGGAGTCCAAATAAACTTAGCTTTGGGACTAGTCAAATCTGTCAAGGGAGCTACTACGGCTGATAAATTTGGGCAGAAACGACGATAGAATCCAGCCATGCCTAAAAATCTCTGTAGCTCTTTCCTGGTAGTAGGTGGGGTAGCCTTATGGATACCGTCTACATTAGCATTTACTGGAGCAAGAAGGCCTTTCCCAACTTCAAACCCAAGATACTGCACAGTTGCCTTGCCAAACTCACTCTTCTCTAAGTTGACTGTTAATCCTGCTTCTTGAAGTTTCTTGAAAACTTTCCTCAGAATGTTCAGATGTTCTTCCCACGTTGTAGAGTAAATCACGATCTCATCTAGGTATACACCTACTCCTTCTATTGATCCTAGCAGTTGATCCATCACTCGTTGAAATGTTGCGGGTGCATTCATCAGACCAAATGGCAGAACAGTATACTGATAGAGTCCAAATGGAGTAATAAAAGCTGACAGCAACTTTGCATTCTCATCTAAGGGAATTTGATAATATCCTTTCAACAAGTCTATCTTGGAAACAAACTTGTCTTGCCCAGTATTATCAAGTAACTGATCTATAAGAGGCAAAGGATAATTATCAGCCACACTGATAGAATTCAGCTTCCTATAATCAGTACACATCCTAAATGAACCATCTGGTTTCTTCACCAACACACATGGAGAACTGAAGTGACTTGAACTGGGTTCTGCTAATCCATGTTGCTGCACAGCAAATACTCAACTTCCTTCTTCAAAACATCTCAATGATACGGTGATAAGCGATAGGCTCTTTGCTTGAAAGGTTTTCCATCTTCTCGAATCTTGATTTCATGCTTAGTCAGATCAGTACATCTAGGCACATCTAAAAAAATTTCTGGAAAACATCTAATTACTTCACTTAAGTCTTCACCTTGTTCAACACTCAGATGTTTCAGTTTATCCTCCAAATTTTCCAAAATTGAAGAATTATTCATCTTGCTTGCAGCTCCCAATTCGTAGCCATCATCGTCTTCTCTAGATAAAGTTGTTTGGGTTACTGACAAAGTTTCAGTTTTAGTTTCTGAGAAATAAGGTTTCAAGAGTTTCACATGTATCTTCCTTTGTCTTCTTCTTTCTGGTGTTTCCTTCACATAAGTTCTATCACTTAACTTCTGAATGATCTTGTAAGGAACTTGAAATTTATTAGTGAGGGGAAATCTCTTGACAGGTAAGAACACTAACCCTTGTTGACCAACACTAAATCTTCTTAGCTTAGTCTTAGCATCAAATCTCCTTTTCATTTTCTCTTGACTCATTTTCAAGTTTTCTAAAGAGAATTTTCTTATCTCGTTCAACCTTTTCCTTAAGTTCTTCACATACTCTCCTTTGCTTTCCTCTTGATTTTCTTCCCAATTTTCTGCAAGAATCTTCAACGGTCCTCTCACTTCTCTTCCAAAAATCATCTCATTAGGTGAACATCCCATACTTTCTTGATAAGCACTCCTAACTTCAAACAACATTAATGGTAAACCAACATCCCATTCTCTTCCTGACTCAAAACAATACTTTGCCAGCATACTTTTCAATGTCTGGTGGAACCTTTCCAAGGCACCTTGAGTTTCTGGATGATAGGCAGTGGATAACTGTTGTTTCACTCCTAACAAATTCATCACATCCTGGAAGTTTTTCAGCAACTATCTTGGCAGATATGTTTCTAACAGGGATTGCTTCTGGATATCTTGTCACAGGACACATTAATGTCAACAAATACTCATTTCCTTTCTTTGCCTTCGGCAATGGTCCAACCATGTCTATAATCACTTTGCTAAAGGGTTCTCCTCTAACTTCTATAGGTTGTAGGGGGGCTTTCTTGATGGTTTCATTCGGTTTTCCAGCTATCTGGCAGGTATGACACTCACGACAAACCTGCTAACATCTTTGTGAAGTCCAGGCCAGAAAAAATATTTCATGATCCTCTCCACAGTCTTCCTGATTCCCATATGTCCAGACTCATGAGCTACTGCAACCACTTGCTTTCTCAATGGATATGGAATCAAAATTTGATGATATTTGCCCCATACAGCATCTCCTGGTATATCTGTAGGTCTATACTTCCTCATCAGCAAACCTTCCTTCAGATAGTAACAGGTAGGAGTTTGTTGCATCTCTTCTCGATCAACAACTCTGAAGAACAAATCAGTTAACGATGCATCCTTCTTCTGCAAGTCCATCAGCTTCTCTCTTGTCACTTGACCAACTTCAAGGGTTGAATTCTCAATATCTGCTAACTCAGCTACTGCAGTTTCACTACTGTCTTCAGTAACACTTTGACTACTCGGAGTCTCTTCAGGAACATCAGGTTCTTCTTCATCGTCGTTGTCTTCTTCATCCTCTTGGGAAATCTCTTCTTGGTCAGCACTATGGGAAACTTCACTTCCCTGGAACAATTCTTCTAAGCACAAAGATCCTTCACTTGATCCTTCTTGGGTTTGTAAATCCTCAGTTTCTTCACTTGCAGTCGTAGTCCTCTTCATACTTCTGGTAGTTACACAACTAGGAAACAGGTGGGGGTTATTCTTCTCCAACTCTACTGTAGGACTAATCCTCAATGGTTTGTCTGTCACTACAGGACAAGGAATAAATGGCACACCATCAACTTCATTCCCCAACAGAACATGTACACCTTCCACAGCCAGTGAGTCCTTTACAGCAAAATCAACATTCCCTGTCACCAATTCACACGACAGGTGTAAGCGGCATATAGGAGTTACTTCCTCTCCTCCTATACCAGTGTTTCTTAACCTGGGGGGCGCGCCCCCCTAGGAGGGCGTCAGTGATTTCCAGGGGGGCACGAGCCTCAGGTGAAAAGAAAAAGTTTTTCCATTTATGGGTTATTTTTAAGACAAAAGCATGGAATCCGAACATGAAGCCTTGCTTTTTCACATGAACGTCCGATGGCTATTAAAAGGGAACATGCTTGGACGGCTTTATGAGCTACGAGAAGAAGTAGCAATATTTTTAGATTCACAGCAGAAGGCAGACTTTCATGACAATTTCCAATCTGAAGGCTTTCAGATAACTCTAGCTTACCTGGTGGACATTTTTGAAGTATTGAATGCTGTGAACCTTAAACAACAAGGGAAAAGCATCAACATCATCACGCACCATGACATCATTCGAGCCTTCATGGCCAAACTCGACCTCTGGAAATGTCGGGTTCAGCAGGGAAATGCAGCCAGTTTTAGGAACTTGGATTCTGCTCTCGCTGACAGTAAGCTCGTCTCTGACTTGAAAGCAGAATTCATCAGATACTTCCCAGATATAGATGACAAGCGTGAAGCCTGGAAATTCATCAGGAACCCATTTCAATGTGAAGTAACTGATGTTGCTGATGAAGTCCAAGAAGAGTTCCTAGAATTGAAGTTCAACTCTACAGCTAAAGAAGACTTCAAAGATATGGATTTGGAGACGTTCTGGGGCAAATACCTTCCTGTTTACCCTCTGATCTCACATCAGGCTCTTCGGATTCTAACAATGTTTGGATCCACATATCTATGTGAAACTGCATTTTCCACGCTCGTTGCTATCAAAACCAAGGACTTACGTTGTGCACTCTCAAGCATTCGACCATGTATTCAACATCTGGTAGCTTAGAGCAGTGTCAAATATCTCACTAATGTAATTCATGCCTAGTAAATTGACTAAAAAGCCATTTTTATTCATTTTCTTTTTAAATGTGGGAGTGAAATTTGTCTATAGATGCAAGGGGGGCGTGGAGGGAAAGAGCTGTTCCTAGAGGGGGCGTGGTAGTGAAAAGGTTAAGAACCACTGTCCTATACCCTTCAAAATAACTGAATCTCCTGTGAGACTCTTCTCCAACTGAGGGTGAGAACCACGTACTACCACACTATGGTTACTCCCTGTATCACGTAATATCTTGACTGGTATCTGCATACTTCCTTTTTGAGTTGACAGCATACCCTCATATATATATGGCTGAAAAGCCTCCACACTGCTAAGCCACTCACTGCTTGAGGTAACATTTCCACTGGTTGCTAAACATTCAGCTTGTTTAGTTTCATTCTTCTCTGGAGTCTGATTCTTTCCCACACTGCTCTTCATAGTTTGTTTCACCTGGTCACCTTTTACAACTTGACCAACTGGTTTTGTCTGCTTTTGATTCCGGTAACACTCTTGACTGTAGTGTCCTACTCTTCCACACTTGCAACAGACAACATTAGGTTTCTGTAACTGTCTTGAAAAACTGGATGAGGATTTCACATTAGTTTGCTGAGATGTATTACCTTGTGTATTCTTGTTAGTATCACTTGAAGGTTTCCCATTAAATTTGTTCCTGTTATTTGGATAAGACTTAAAACCTGGGCGTTGTCGACTCTGGTACTTGACATTGTAATTACGTTTACTACTGATTATATTATAATCTTCACTTAGTGTAGCAGCTTTGTCAAGTTTCTTCACTTCTCTCTCTCTCAAATAGGCTCTTATATGTTCAGGAATTCCCTTAACCCTTAAACGCCGACTGGACGTATTTTACGTCGACATTTTTTGTCTCTCGGGTGCCGACTGGACGTATTTTACGTCGACATACAAAAGTTTTTTTAAAAATTCGCGGAAAAATACTTTTAGGCCTACCAGCCAAAAACTCTTGAATCACTCGCCTTGGGGGATGCTGGGAGTTCACGGATCAAGGTGTTGTTTTGTTTACAATCGTTACGCACGCGCGCAAGCGTGAATTTCTTTCTTGCCGCACTAAAAAGTATCTGTGACACATCTCGGAAATTATTTTGTCACTTTGACATAATTTTTTTACCATTTTAAATTAGCCGTTACATAAAGTTCTATATATGAAAATGTGCGCATTTTTATGTAAAACACAACAAAAAAATACTCATGATTGTAGCTTTTATCAATTTTGAGATATTTTTATATAAATAACGATAAGTGCCAAAATTTCAACCTTCGGCCAACTTTGACTCTACCGAAATGGTCGAAAAACGCAATTGTAAGCTAAAACTCTTATATTTTAGTTATATTCAATCATTTTACTTAATTTTGCAACTAATTGGAAGTCTCTAGCACAATATTTCGATTTATGGTGAATTTATGAAAAAACTTTTTCCTTACGTCCGCGCGGTAACTCTTCCGAAAAAAAATCATACATGCGATTGTGGTAATGTTTGCACCATTTTAAATTAGCCGTTACATAAAGTTTTATATATGAAAATGTGCGCAATTTCATGCACCAATACAACTAAAACAACCCATGGTTGTAGCTTTTATCAATTTTGAAATATTTTCATATAAAAAATGATAAGTGACAAATTTTCAACCTTCGGTCAACTTTGACTCTACCGAAATGGTCGAAAAACGCAATTGTAAGCTAAAACGCTTATATTCTAGTAATATTCAAGCATTTACCTTCATTTTGCAACAAATTGGAAGTCTCTAGCACAATATTTTGATTTATGGTGAATTTATGAAAAAAATAAAATTTTCTTTACGTCCGCGCGGTAACTCTTCCGAAAAAATCATACGTGCGATTGTGGTAATGTTTGCACCATTTTAAATTAGCCGTTACATAAAGTTTTATATATGAAAATGTGCGAAATTTCATGTAGAATACAACAACAAATAATTGAAGATTGTAGCTTTTCTCATTTTTGAAATATTTGCATATAAATCACGATAAATAGAAAAAAACCACGTTCGGTCAACTTTGACTCTACCGAAATGGTCGAAAAACGCAATTGTAAGCTAAAACTCTTACATTCTAGTAATATTCAGTCATTTATCTTCATCTTGAAACAAAGTCGAAGTCTCTAGCACAATATTTAAATTTATGGTGAATTTAAAAAAAAAACTTTCCTTCCATCCGCGCGCGGATTCTCCGCCACAAATCTCCGAAATGTGTACGTCCCATTCTCGGAATATTTGCTCCGTTTCATATTAGGCATTTCATAGAGTTTTATATATGAAAATGTGCGCAATTTCATGTAGAATAAAACGAAAAATATTTGAAAGTTGTAGCTTTTCTTATTTCCGAAATAATTGCATATAAAAAATATATATATAAAAAATTTGACATTCGGTCAAATTTAACTCGTCAGATATGGTCGAAAACTGCATTTGTAAGCTAATATTCTTATAGTATAGTAATATTCAATCATTTGTCTTCATTCTTAAAGAAATTGGAAGTCTCTAGGACAATATTTAGATTTATGGTGAATTTTTTAAAAAAATATTTGTTTACGTCTGCTCGTTACGAATTCATGCGTTATTTTGTGATAATATTTTCTCTGTGTTGCTTTTATCGTTTTACAATGTGTTATATACCAAAATGATCGCAATTTAGTGTACATTACAACGAAAAAAAGGTAACTTGTTACCTTTAACCGTTTTGCGCACAGCGCGATTTTAATACAATTATATATGAAATTTCGTTTTTGCGCTATCATATATCGCATTATTTATATATGATAATGATAATTTTTTTTCATTTCTGATGGTTGCATACTAAACTTCAAGCAATGACAAAAAAAGGAGCCAAAAATGAACTCTTAATCTTGAAAATTAAGTGCGCTGTGATTTTTTGGAAAAAAATATTTTTTCCGCTTCCGCGCTCAATCTGAAACACCTCCGGCACACGGGAGACATTTTTTTTTTTACCGCTTCGGCGTTTAAGGGTTAAGATACTGTTCAAGAACAAGTAACTCTTCTAACTCATCAAAAGTTTTAACATTAACAGCTTCTACCCAACGTTTGAAACACCTTCTCACTTTGTAAGCATAATCTAAGAATGTTCCCTTCTCATCTTTTCTTAAATTTCTGAATCTCTCATTGTAGTGCTCTGGGGTCATCTGGTAAACTTGTAGCACACTGTGTTTAAGTACCTTGTAGTCCTTACACTGATCAGTTGTTAAGGCTAGATAAGCACTTCTCCCTTTACCAATTAAGAACTTTGTAACAAAACTGACCATTTATCCTCTGGCCATCCCATACCTGAAGCTATTTTCTCAAAGTGATCAAAAAACTCATCTGGAGCTTCTTCAGTAAACTTAGGGATTAACTTCTGTACTCTCACTACATCAAATACAGGGTCTTGATTACCTTGGTTAGGGTTAGACGGTGTTACAGGTAATGTGGATCTAGCTTTTATTAATTCCATTTCCCTTTCATGTCTTGCAATTTCTCTTTCCTCTTTTATCCTTTCTCTTTCCTCTTTTATCCTTTCTCTTTCCTCTTCTGCTGCTTTTTCTTCTTCTCTTTCTCTTCTTTCTTGTTTTTCCCTGTCTATTCTTTCTCTTTCAGCTTGCATTCTCTCTCTTTCAGCAAGCATTTTTAGCTTAATCAAATTCTCTTCTGTTTCAACGCGTCTAAGCTCTAACTCTACATCACTTTTCTCTTTCTTTTCTGCTTGCTTATTTATGAGATCAGCACGTGTTACGTTCAACAACTCTTGAGCCAATTCTAACTCATCTTCATCAGTTATTCTACCAGAGTTTATCAATGATTCCATAACAATACATCTTATTTGTGCCTTTATCATACTAGTAGACACATAACCACCACATGCCTCTGCTAAAGCACTCCACTGTGCTCTAGTCAGAGTGGTTTCAGACAAAACTTGGATAGAAGGGGCTGCTAAAAATTCCTGAACCTTGAACTGAGCCATTTTCCTCTAAGTTATCAATTTACAATTCAATACAATAAATGCAAAGCAAAAACTATATGGTCACTCTCCTAACAAAATACATCCCTAATACCACCAGTATATTCTAGAGTGATAATATAATCTGCTTTCCCGGGTCTCTGGGCACCATTAAACAATGTTACGAAGTGCCAAGTATCTGATTACCATTTATCAAATATTACCTCACCAAAAATATAGACACCTGAACCTTCATAACACATTTAAACGACTGAATACTCTAAAGGCAACAGTGATCCCTTAACACTTACCAATATTGCAGAAAATCAGACTAAGTTCATCAAAGCAGGTGTGAGGTAATCTTGTAAGTAGTTAAACTAATCAAAGGGCATCACTCCATCAACAACTTTAAAAGTCTAAGTATTTCCCTGATTTCAGAAGTCTAAGTACTTCCCTGGTTCTAAGTCACTTCAAGTAAATTGAAGGAAAGCAAATCAATTACCACTCTATGCTTCTACCTATCATCAATATAATTAAAATCAAATATACTGGTTATAAATGAAATACTTATAAAAATTTTAAATACAAAAACTTATTAATAAAT
>NC_087210.1:64885950-64895950 GCF_015104395.2 Macrobrachium nipponense
TGGTAATTCAGCTGTTTTCCTTCAATTAGAACCAGGGAAGTACTTAGACTTCTGAAATCAGGGAAATACTTGTTTGATGGAGTGATGCTCTTTAATTAATTTAATTACTTACAAGATTACCTCACACCTGTTTTAATGAACTTAGTCTGATTTTCTGCAATATTGGGAAGTTGTTTAAGGGATCACTGTTGCCTTGAGAGTATTCAATCGTTTAGTACCTGTGATGAAGATTCGGGTGTCTGGTTGTTGTAAGGTAACAATTAATGAATGGTAAGTGTAGTAACATGATACTTGGCACTTTGTCACACTATATACATATATATATATATATATATATATATATATATATATATATATATATATATATATATATACACACGAGCATAAAGCCGCACACTCTGGAGATATCAGCATTCGACAGCCGTCGACCAGAGATGTCAACACTGCATCTGTGCAATATATAGTTCAGAGAACTCCAAAACGTCCGCAGGGAAATCACGGGCGTTTTCGGCTTTGGTGAGCGCTTGCTTGAGGTAAAGGATCAGGCAAAGGTACACACGCCACATATTGCTTGATAAACCTTCTGAAATCACGGGTCGAAGCAGAAGCTTCTTTCCTGGAAATCACCTCCACGAGTCGGGAGTCAAAGAGAAACAGTGATGGCAGACTTTCAAACGCTTTCTCGTGTATGGTGCGCACTTGAAGGGTTTTTGTATAAATATGTTATCAGTCTTTCATTTTTTTTTATTTTTAAGATCTTGGTGAAATTTAACTTGAGAGAAATTTGCTCTCTATGTAGATATGGAGTTACTTTTGTATATGTTCGAAGCGTAACATGAAAAGAGTTTCCGCACGAACGCCGAGTTGTTTACATAGTTCAAGGTACCAAACTAGTTGTTTCGGGAAACTGACGTGTTTATTATTATTATTATTATTATTATTATTTTTATTATCATTAGTGATTGACAGGGAGGACCGTGTACGCCATCGAAAGCTTTATGTTGTATGTATTTTAAATAACAAAATCAAACAGGCATACTACTGTGGATTTACTTTCCCATTATTATTATTATTATTATTATTATTATTATTATTATTATTATTATTATTATTATTATTATTATTATTATTATTATTATTATTATTATTGGGTACGAGAGTTAGTTTGCGCACTTCACAAACTGAAACTCACGATGGATGGTGCAAAGTTCTTTACATTGGCTTTTTGTTGTAAAACAGTTGTATAACATAATTATTTTCTCCTCTAAATCTCTCGGGGCCCTGTACGTTACATGACAGCTTTTATAAGGTTCATTTACGGGGTATCACGATGAGGACACCGCTCATGATATGGCTATGTAATAAGCTCTCTAATTGAGCTATAAAAATATGACATTTTGGTTTGACTATGGTAGTGATTGAAGATTTTTAGATTGAAAAGGTGCAGGAGTATCCTCCCTGTAGAAAAGTGATTAGTGCCTCTCCTTTCAGAAGAGAAGTTTTCTTTATGAACATTTGATGGACAGGTCCCCAGCTCGTGGCTCCATTTGGCGGAAAAGAAGAATTTCTCAAACATATTCTGTATTGTTTTTGTTCAACTTCAGTAGTGAATAACATTGAAAATGTTACTAACAAATAGCAAATGGAATAGTTCTTTTTTATCTTTATTTTAATCTATCATATTCACTAGTGGCTACGAATAATTGCCAGCCTCCTCAGGTGAATGGAATGAATAGGTAGTTTTTGGGATAAAGGAACTGCCGTTTAAAAGGGGTAGTAATTGCAAATTAATGTGCCTTGTTTAAGAAAAAATAATCGTTGAATATCTATAGATTTATTAACACAAGCAGCCTGTTGGTGATGAATAAATATTAAAATTAATTACTCAGAATCGTTGTTTATTTGATAATTTTCAGTACAAGTTAAATCCTTATATTTTGTTTAACATATAGTAGTCGATCGCATTTGCAATAAAAGAACCTAGTGATTTTTTTCTTTTAAAATTATATTGCAACAGTATTTTTCAAGTTCCTCATATTTCTTAATGTAATGAAAGCACCGGTTTTATTTGACATTTCTACTGTTACAAAAAACTTTGCTTTTATAGAAGAAAATTAAAAGATAATTGTAATTAATTCGCATTATCTCTCTTATTTCCCAGCGCTACTGGTAATTATACACATTTACCTGTAATGATGCATTTCGGCTAACTTATCACATTTCCAGTTCGGCTAATTTATCACATTTACAGTAACACAGCACACATCACTGACATGCATAATCTAAGATAATGGCATCCTGATTTCTCAGCCTTCACGCAAATTATAGCCTTAACCTACTAAAGAAATCTAGTATCTGCAAAATGGCTCCATCCTACAGCAAATGGAGATTACCTCGATGAGAGAGAGAGAGAGAGAGCAGAGACTGAGAGAGATGACTGATGTGGATGAAGAGACTTTTTTTTTTTTTTCGAGAGAGAGAGAGAGAGAGAGAGAGAGAGAGAGAGAGAGAGAGACTTATTCAGTCTATTAGTGTGAATTATTAACGAATGGTTTTTTTATGATAATGTATACGAGGAATTTCGAGGTGAGGTCTGTCCCTGACCGCTCGCTAATGAGTTTGCTTTGCCTTCGTAATTTTTGGCATTTTTATCATGATCTCCTCTGAGGTAAATTGCCTTATCAAGGTTTTTAATCTCCCGTCGAGTTTCACGGATTATACCAAGATTTTTGTTTTTCTGTTGGTCTTTCCTATAAAACGACTTGAAACCCAAAGTCAGGAAAAATAGTTGATATTTAGTCCTCAGTTACAGAGACTATGTGAGTATGTGAGAATGAATAGGGGAAGACAAAGTTACGTTCTGTATTTCTTTCTTTGAACCCTTTTGAAGAGTCAACAGACTACAAGCCCAAGAGAGCTCCAAAGATAAATCACCCCGGAGAGAGAGAGACAGAGAAACAGAGAGAGAGAGAGAGAGAGAGAGAAGAGAGAGAGGAAAAGGTGATAAATAAATAAATAAGACCGCTACAGCTGCAGTCAAGAAAGCAAGAATGAATTTGCGCCTCACTTGAATATATGAAGGTCAAAAGATTCCACAGGCAAACTATCCTACGTTTCAGTTGTGGCCAAAATAAAACTCCTAACAATATGGATAGTACTAAACCTGACATTAGACTACGACAAACTGTCAACAGCATCAGCCTGACTGGCGTTGCAAGCACTGTCTTTTCTAGTTTTCCCAAGTGTATTCGTCAAGAGATATTTAGAGAGCAATAGTTGTATCGTGGATTATGAAGAAAATTAATCTATCATTTATATTCCCTTGTCTTTAAGTCCAAGGTAAATGAAGAAAATAGAGAAATAGAGTACAATATGAGTATAAAACTTTTTTTCTACAGCCTAAGATCTTTGTATTTCAGACCTGCAAAGCGTGAAAGTTAAATGGATATTGACAGCGTTGGGTTGATTTAGTATGTTACTTTCTTTTATCTATTTTTAAGATAAATCAAATTATGCTAATTATTGTTGCTTTCCGGGTAAGATGAAGGATGATGCTAAATTTGTTGTCATAAAACTTGAATAAAAACCAGCTTTCAAACTATACTTATATCACATTTAATTCAACCCAAATTCCCTCGCCCAATACGGATAACCTTCACATCTAAATTATCAGGCGGAGGCCAAAAAAGATATTTTATCACTATTTATTACAAACACTCCTACCTTAACTTCAGCGTGACTCACCCATTGCATTTCAACAAGAAAAAATACATCAACAGCGTAAAAACTGAGCCATGTTTATCCTACATTCCGCAATTCGCCCAAGTTTGTTGTCCAGGCATCTCAATCTTTAGAGTCTGATTTAATCATCGTATTCACTTGGAAACTTCCGATTAGAAATAATAGCCATCATTAAATTCACTGCCAGATTTCTTCACCCACAAAATCGATTTCACTTTAATAATTATCCCGGGAAAAAAATTGGTTAAACTTGGTTTCAGAAGTCAATAAATTCAACTGTAATTTTGGATAGGAGCTTCCGAGAATCTTCTAGCAGTCTGATAGCCTCAATGGTTATGATTATGTCCTCCGTCGTACCTTGAATACTGTGGAATGTTTATATATCTGTACTAGTACGTGAAGATTACAGATCTGTATGCTATTGTTAATTTTTCTTTTTTCGCTTTTTATTTATTTATTTCATCTTCCATAATTCTACAGATCTTAGATGATACGTATAAAGACTTTTTCGTTTAATCGATGCTATGATATGGAAGATCAAACAGTGGACCAATATAAAAACAGTTAATTTGATGATGTGGGACCTGGTTAAGCCGTCAACAAGTAACAAGGACACAAGATACATCATCTTCTTTGCAATTTGCATCCTTTCAAAAACATATTTGCATCTAATCACCTTCCTCGCTTCTTTGTGTGTTTTCTTCATAGTTTTAAAAACACGCTAATCATTACTTGACGAACAGTTCCGTCCTAATTCTTTTTTTCTGGTTAACCCCCTATGTTAGAAAACTTCAGTCAGCCATGTGCAAGTTCCATCACGTAGTTTCAGAGGGACAAGAACAATTCAGGATAATAGACGAACATTCAGTCCGATGGCCCACCTAGTTGAATTTAGTTTCAGCATATTAAAGTGACCCACAGATTTTATTCTAAGACATTGATAACAATCCAGAATAAACAAGAACATTCAGCACAATATTTTTCTCTGCAAAGACTCCAATAACAACTGCAAATTATCTCGTTACTAAATCCATTAATATTCTAGATTTAGGACTGAAAATGCAAGGTGAAAAGATACTGTAATCGGACATCCTGCCTGAATCATTTGTGCTTTCATAATGTATAAGATGGTTTCCTGGGGAACAAGACCATGAACTCATCGTCTGTTTGACTTCTCCCAAAAATTCATCTTTACGTGATGGTTAAAAAAAAAATAAATAAATAAAATCCATACATCTGCCAAGTTTCATCGAAATCAGTTTCACGTTTCTTGAGTTGAGGGAATAAAAAATGGGTCGCGAATAGAGTGTGAATGGTCTATGTTTGTAGATTATTCACAAGTGATGGCGACTGTGAAGAGAAATAACAGAAAATAGTGGAGTTTGAAACCTCTTGCAAGTAGTGAACAGCCTGCTAAATCACACAGATCATACACACACAATTGCACAGGGGAAATGATTGCCTCCTTCCAACTCTTACAAATATATTCGATAAAAAAAACAGTAACTCTAAAATAACGACCACAAACGAAAAATCCAACGGTAACCTAATGAACATTTTAATCTGGGGCAATCATGTAGATTAACCAGCGATTATTCTCATTAATTCTCATCACAGTTAAGTGCCATTAGCAGGTGGTATTATCAAAAGGACTCATGATGTTGATCCACTAATTAGGATGCACATCACGAATATACTTGAAGAGTAATGCAAATTACCATACGGTCCCCAGATGAAATCATTAACATGTCATTAATGCATTTGTCTGTCACATGATATATTTATGTATGTGTATCAATGTACATGTAGACGTGCTCTTGTTAAGAATGAACAAACTAGTTCATTTCAGCAATGATAGTGTTAATGGAACTGTGAATCCTAGACAAGAGTTTAAATTAACAATGAATTTTACTATGTATGTAAATGCAGATATGTAAGCTAATGCGATAAGTTCGGTTTACAGTGCATGTATGTATGTATGTATGTATGTATGTATTATTATTATATAGCATAATATATATAATATATATATTATATATTATAATATATATATATATTATAATATATATTATATATATATATATATATATATCTATATATATATATACTATATGTATATATCATACTATATAGATATATATCTATATATATATATATATATATATATATATATATATATATATATATATATATATATATATATATAATATATACATATATATATATATATATATATATATATTTTATATATATTTATAATATATATATATATATATATATATATTATATTTATATATATATATATATATTATATGTAATATATTTATATAATTTATATATATATATATATATATATATATATATTATATATATTATTATATATAGTATATATATATATATATATATAATATATATTATATATATTATATCGCACAATCTGATATGCAATTTGTTAGGTGCTCATCTGTCTTTCGAGATAAGATTGCATACTTAATTATTTGTGTTCCTTTCTAGTAATAGCAATTGATGAATTGTAAGGTTCTACCCCGTGGAAGAGATTTCGTCACACGCAGAAAAGCTTCATCCGCCGAACAAGAATTAACCAATTACCTAACTAAAAAAAAGCAGGAAGCATTTTTAAATATTTGTCGTTTTAGAAGACAATTAAAGTTTTATAGAAACTCATTTTATGTCCACTCTCTCACTTAAATGAAATTAACAGAGAGAGAGAGAGAGAGAGAGAGAGAGAGTAGAGAGAGAGAGAGAGAGAGAGAGAGAGAGAGAGAGAGATGTAAAGTTTTGCATTGCTTAAATACCTATTGTAAACATTTACTGATGATATTCCTTTCCCTGAATACGATGAATATGAAATTTTGATTTTATGCCCCCTCCCCCCGAAAAATAAAATTTTATTTTTTATTTATTTTCTATAAAATCATTCCATTTTATATATAAAGAAATAGCAAATTTTATTTGCATATTATCTAACAAATCCGAGGGCGATTCAACTTATACAGAAAACAGTAAATTCCAACGCATATGCGTTTTACATTGGCCCCATATCCGAACGCAGAAACGCGCGCGTGGCACCGAAGACACCTCTGGGCTTCTTATGGCATTTGCGCCTGGCGTCGCGGATCACTGCCACTTCCCAAATCCTGCCATTCTTCATCATCTTTATCTTTACTATGCCCTCACAATTTCTCTATTTCCATGGAATTTTTGCTTTCGAGTGCCATCCTTCAGTGCCCCATATTTCAGTTTCCTTCCTTTTCAAGTTTGGGTTCCACTTATAACTTGGATTCCTTCTTTTATAATCATAATCGATGGAGTGTTAGTTCTTGCTTTATAATATACTCTTATAATCCTTCTTTCTTCTTCCCGTTAGGTATTTTCCTGCTGTTTCGTCTTGCGGAAAAATATTCCTTTCCGATTTAGTACATTAAACACAAACTGACACACGCATAAATATAGATATATATATGTATAATATATATATATATATATATATATATATATATATATATATATATATATATATGCATATACATATATATGTGTGTGTGTGTGTGTGTGTGTGTGTGTGGCTAAGAATGTTTAGTGGTCGGTCCGATACCCCTCAAACTGCAGAGAAGGAACGCAAATCTATTTGACAGAATTAGTCGTTTTTCATGTATTTGTAAGTAACACAACCACGCAGAGCAGCAGTCGACAAATTTGCGCTGAATTTACCGACAGAAACTTCAATGAAGAGAAAGTTGAACAAACAACAGTACAAACAGATGCCAGCAAACAAAACTTGTTTTCGCAGTTGCCCAAACAAGAATGCTACACTCGTCACGGGTAAGAATGGTAGTACCCCTGGTGTGTTGTGTAAATTACGTTTGTTTGTGGTTTCATTCTAAATTTGAGCTCGTTGTGTTGCTAATTTAATATATTAATCATTATTATCATGTGGTAGTTGTGAACGTCCTCTTGGTCAAAGTCTTCTCTTGCAGTACTTAAGTATAGTCATTCATTCATATTTAAACGTGGAATTCCCTAATATACATAACCTATTCAGAAACTATGTATCCCCAGGATTGTAAAATGAGATGAACCTACTTAAATGTATTCATATTTTAATTATTAGATAACTTTATGTACCATTTTACTAGTTGTTTTCGTTATTTGCACTTCTCTCTGTACAAATTAATTAAATGCATCATTACCGCTTGATCGCTGAAACTAAAAAGACGATATAGAAAATGTAAATATGCAATATAGCTAAAATAGTACAACTTCGACATTGAACTTCGCCGAAGTCATATGAAATGTAAAAAGTGGATCCATTATTTTTCCATTCTAAATACGATCACGTTTTCTTATTATCGGCTCAATACATATATGCAGAAGGCTCATCATCTGAGTATTAAAAAGCAAACCTAACGTCCTAGAATCAGTATCATTTATTGCTATAGTCGATTCCCATCAACCCTGCATTTGATATCTAGGCCAGTCCCTTGCGACGCTCCTGATTGGCTGCTGATAAGCCAATCACAGGGCCAAAAACTCTCAGTCTCTCTCGAGAGAGTTCACATAGGTAGGATGTATGTTCCACCTCTCCTGAGGGATACGTCTTTCAAAAGTATCCCTCAGGAGAGGTGGAACATACATCCTGCCCGTGTGAAGTCTCGAAAGAGACTGAGACTATCCAGCCGTATGATTGGCTTATCAACAGCCAATCAAGAGCGTCGTAAGGGATGGGCCTAGACATCAAATGCACGGTTGATGTGAATCTACTATAGTTTGCACAAACACTTGCACTTCCTAGATATAAAGGCCCTAATTTTCCATATTCCGGTAACAAGTTCTCTTACCCGACAACCTTCATCCAAAAGCATGATTAAAACAAAGCAGTCACTTTTCCTTCTGCAAACTCTTGAATATGCTTCTTCTGCGCCCACCAAGTCTTTTGTGTCTTTTCATTTGGCATACCCTTATTTGCATGGCGTTCTTCCTTAATAGTAACTTCCACAAGTGTTCTCATATTCTCACTTAAACTAACCCCTTCGGCTCTTTAATCGTTTAACTAATCCTTTTCTCTATTTTCCAAAACTATATAATCGTAAAAATACTCACAGGAATTCTCTTCGTCTTCATTTGCATTTTGTTCCTAAATCCCCTTGTTCATTGATATTTCCTTGTTTTTCCTTTCTTAGTGGATGTATTATTTTTCTCTCACATTTTCATTAGTCACCTTCAGGTTAAACTCTGTACACCCCTTTCCTTAAGCCTTGCAATCGTACCCACAGATAATCGTTCTTTTATTCGCCATGACAACTACTTCTTTCAATCTTCCAAAATGCGCTAACGCACCGTATTGAAACTAAGCTGTAATCCTCCAAATTTGCTTATGTTAGTTTAAACTCTGTGTCTAGACTACGTCCAATTTTCATTTATATTATCGTTATCAAACTCCAAATTATCCTTACGCTACATTTTCATCCCTCCCATTCCAGCCTGAACGTCCATCTGTCTTAATTAGCTATTGATTCATCTGAAAACCAATACGATATACTTCAATCAACTATTGACATACGTAATATATATGTACACATACATATATGATCCCATTTCTAAATCTGCCATCGAAACAGACTCTAATATAACCTGCCCATAGACAAAACCTCAGTGTATACTCGACATACAACCTTCGTACAACCGTTAAAATTTGTTTATGAATGAGTTTTTCAGTTATATATGATAAAATCGAAGAACTCCCATCAGTTAGCAGCGCCCATCGCCATAATTTGACATTCTCCATTTGCAATAACTTTTGAGATGAGGGGATTAATACTAAAATCAATTAGTTTGTGATATTAAATTACTCCCGTGACCTGGAAATAAATTAGATCCGTCAAATAATTTCAATTACGGATATAAATACATTTTTTAAAAAATCAAAACCAATTAAGACTAAAATTTTATAAGTTTACTTTCATCCTGCGTCATAATAGTCAACCGAGAAATCAGTCATTGAATAATGGATACAGAAATCGACGCATATATCTACGTACATTGCCGATGTCTACACAGATTCAGTTATATACATATATATTTCTGTGGAGAGGTGTATATATATATATATATATATATAAGGATATACTATATATATATATATATATAGATTAAATATATGTGTGTGTGTGCGCGTGTATATTATATATATATATATATATATATATTATATATATATATAATTATATACTATATATAA
>NC_087210.1:64900950-64923450 GCF_015104395.2 Macrobrachium nipponense
ATTATTATTATTATTATTATTATTATTATTCAGAAAATGAATACAATTGATATGGAGCAAACCCAGTGGGGCCACTGACTGGAAATTCAATCTTCCAAACAATATGGCTACCATTTGACAGAAGTAGAAAGAAAAAACCAGTTATTAAAAAAGAGAAAAAAAATCGACAAATCAATAAATTGATTAAAATGCAAGTAAATGATAGAAATATGAGGGAAATTGTTTTAGGGTAATTACGCATTGCATCTTTCCTTCAACTTTTGAGGTTCCAGTTGCCCAACATCCTCAGGGAAATTGTTTCAAAGTCCAACGGTGTGAAGACCAGACGACCTGTTAAGCTGAGAAATTCGACAAGGAGGCACAGTTACTGATATTGGCGCTGCTGTTCAACCAATCTGGTTGCTCTCGGCAGGAGAAGAATGTCAGGGATCAACTTTGAATGCAAAAGATCTTTGTTAGAATACAACTTACGACAAATTAACAAACAAGAGACCATCCATCGACGGTCCATGTCATAACTGCTAATGTTCAGAAACAGAAACCTACCACCCACGAACAAGTCTATCTGTAAGACATAAATCTCCGGCAGAAGCAGACATCCACACTGGGGAACTGTATTCTAATAAATAAAGTTTTAAATGAAGGTTTCTACGCCTTTACCAATAATTCAATTTTTAAATCCAGGACAATATGCAAGTGAAAAAGAATAAAACAACAAGAGCTCCACACTGGCCATGACTTTCTTAATATTTGTCTCGTCGATACAGCATTACGGACAAGAACAAACCAGTGACATAAATATTACTGGACCCTCAGGTAGAATGTGTATCATGTATTCCTACAAAACTGGAAACTTGAACTTAATTCAAGAAGTCTGAATGATTTCTTTCTTCCTATTGCATTGATAAAAGCATTTCCCCAGAGAAGCATATCTAAGAAAACTATTGTTAAAGTATCCCGTCGGAAAAACTAGCATAAACCGTACAACTTTTCCCGACAAGAAATAACCGAATAACACTTCTTAAGAAACACCGCTCAGGCAAGTCATGTGGGTGCGACAGAGACCAGAAGACTGAACTAAACGGGAAACGCGAAAAAATATCCGCATTCCCAGATACCGAAAAGGAGAGAAAGACAGAGCTCTTTCAAACCTGAATGCGATTTCCCAACAACATCAGTGCAACACCATTAGAATGAAAGGTCGGATGAGGGGAATGCTGACTTTATCGCTTGTTATTCGGCATAAATCCTTTTCAGCACTAGATCTCTCGAAAGAAATGCTAAAGATATACTTACAAGATCCTAGGTTTTCCATGAGATTCTAAAAGTTCGAAAAAGACACTGTGGGTTGCTATACCAACTAAAATGAGTATGGATTTATAGTGAAGAGATCCCCTAACAGACACTCTGTCATACAGAAGGCATTCATAGAAGTAACCTTGCCTTACAGGCTATAAAGGGGCGCAAATGAAAAGAGTTGGTTATGCTTCAGGGTCAATCAGTGGTCTATATACAAGCTTCAGTCTGGATACAAAACACAATTTGTACGTTGCATTCAACATTCGTTAGCCAAGGCTCAGCTTCAATATAGTAAATCAATAAGAGAGACTGAATTATCCTCTGCTTCCCCTTCCCCCACCCCCAATTTCCAACTCCCTACCCCCAGGTCAATATTACAGCCAAGGTCTTTAGACGGTGATTACAGCCCTTCATCGACTGACCCACTTGAAATACCTAACTGGGACAATGTAACCTCTCCATTCGTGAAGAGTAACTCTAATATACTTTTCACTTATTTTTGAATTGCATATTCTCGAAACAGGTTTTCATCTGAAGGTATATCATTAAAATGTAATTAAATGGAATATAGATTCGTTAGTACTGAAGAATGACGATTATATTACGATACTTTGCATCAGGAGTAACTTTCAGTAAAACTTGTAATCATGCCCCTTATTGTTTCCTATTTAATTTAAAAGAACACGAGAGAGAGAGAGAGAGCGAGAGAGAGAGCGAGAGAGAGAGAGAGAGAGCGAGAGAGAGAGCGAGAGAGAGAAGAGAGAGAGAGAGAGAGATGTTGTTAATACACAAAATATAAATCTGGCCAGTTTCCTCAACTTATGTCTGAATATAATAGTTTCTTGTTGTTCGTTGGAATCTATGACGGTGTCAACGACTGAAGTCTATACGAATATAATTTGGAGTGAACGTTTTGTAACGATAAGTACAATACGAGAGTCACACAGAAACGATAAGTACAATATCAGAGTCACACAGAAACGATAAGTACAATATGAGAGTCACACAGGACAGGAGCGCTAAGTACAATACGAGTACGTGCATGATGGAATAATGTAGATTAGGTAAATAGATTCAGATAGCAGGGTAGTCGAAAAAGATATCGAAAAGGCAATTCACTTTGGTCACTTTACCTGGTTTTATGTACAGCCCCCCACAGGGATGATCCCCTCTCTGGCGGCCCATTGTACATTTCCAATGTAAGTTGCTTCTTATTATTTTATAATAATTGTCTTTTAGTGTTTTCTCGGTAATATCGTAGTTCTGGCAGAATAGGAGAGTCTAGTTCTTTTTTAACTTTTACTTACTTCTTGTACGACTTCACTTCAGCTGGGGGGGGGGGGAGGGGGGGGGGGGGGGGGGGGGGGGGGGGGGGGGGGGGGGGAAAAGGGGGGGGGGGGGGGGGGGGGGGGGGGGGGGGGGGGGGGGGGGAAGGATAATAATGATGGAATTCAGATTATAAAATATGAACAGGGTTAAAAAAAAAAAAATTACTTCTCCGGATAATCAACCACGTAACTTCTGCTCTATATTACAAGAATAAAAAATGATAAAGTGAAAAGGGCCAAACTTCACCACAACACTCTAGAAGGTTGTGGTACACATGATATAACACAGTTCAGAGTTCACGAATAAGGTTCTAGAATAAGGTGTTTGTTCACTACCCCGCCATAAGGTTGCTAATATGACATCAAGGAAGATTCAATGGCCCATATTGATTCGCTGATGCTGTCATTACCAAGGTCTCTAGATCTTGGTCACTACTGTGTGGACCACTTCGATAGGAGAGGATGCTAACATCCCTCAGCTATCCAGTTTGAAAAAGTTAACCAAAAACTACTTTGTACATAGGTAAGTTTTATAATAAAAAAAAATCGCGTACGTGCTCAATAAATAAAGATAATACCGATAAAGCCCAAGATGATAAACGATTCGAGATGATATCTTATGGAAACTGCCTCCACCATTACCAATACAATATTGATTATATTTTAATTATTAATCACTTACATATCTTCGAGTTTCACAGAAATCTGAGAAGTGATTAAGAAAGTGTAATGGCAACAACGTGTGTATGAGAGAGAGAGAGAGAGAGAGAGAGAGAGAGAGAGAGAGAGAGAGAGAGAGAGAGAGTTTTTAAAAGACTGATCCAATAAAGAAAATTGGCTCCCTAGCTTATCTCCTTGAATGTTGCTAGCATTGATTGTCAATCTTCAGACAATAATCCTCCATTTTTACTTCTCAGCCCTTTACAAGCCTCGATTGTATTTCTTGATGGCTAGACCCAAGTCATCAATTTCTGGGTTTACGCTACGCTCTCTCTCTCTCTCTCTCTGTATAAAGGAGATAAGCTGGGCGTCCAACCTTTGTTTTGGGAATAACAGAGGAGCGCGAACCAAACTCAACATATTTCGTGCCAACTTGGACTTCCCAAATACTTCCCTCTTAAAACATATGAAGTTTTAGTCTCATTCTTCGCAACATCCCCTACCTGCACACCGGCCCCCTCCCCAACCCCACACCCTGGCCCCTGCTGGCGTCCAGCTTTCTAACTTCTCTCGTAAGTTAATCTCACAAGCAAATGCTATCGTAAATTCGACTGGCCTTATGCCAGGATGGGCCTTCTCTCCTGATGCCACCCGTGACACACTCATCCATTACACACGCAAAATATCGTTTGCCTTATCGTACTAATGAACTAAAAAGAAAAAAAAAATACGTGCATATCGTGTAGCACTTCATTGCCCTGACGGCAGTCAGTCTCGGTACAAACACTTTTGCGAGCGAATACCAATTTGATCATATTAGGCCTAGCTTACAACTCTCATTCTTTCCTGATTCTAAAAGCAATAAACAATAGTACAGACGACCTTATAAGCGTATTTTTATCAAGAAGATTAGGCAAGACTTCCTCAAACAGGCAACGTTTGAAAGGCATACCCTACTTCAACAAACGAATGACTATTCTAGTAAGTAAACTGAACATTAACATATTGTATACGAAGGAACCTCCTATTTACCTTTGCATCAGGACGTATGAATGACTAGTCTAGTAAGTAAACTTAACATGAAGATATTATATACGAATGTATACCTCCTGCTTACCTTTGCATCAGGACGTGGGTCGAAGCCTTGTTTGTGTGAACTGAAGTCGTATAAAAACGTTCATTATTATTCTAGCTACATGTTATGAATTCTTGTCTGGTTATTGAGAATTATTAAGCAAATTTAACGACATTTTGCCCCTTCTTCTGAACATAAAATTATATCATGTTTACTAAATAGCTTCTGGTCTGGAATGACTCCGTGTCAGTTGAGGATTTCATTCGACTAAAACTTAGGATGTATGAAATTCTTTCTGTCGTAATTAATCGGAACGAAACTCTGAGTAAATGGCCAGTCGAGCGAATAGCTTGTTAAGTCGTAATACGAATTCTCAAGATTTAATGGAGTGACCAAATCGCTCTTCATAAATATCCATCTTCATTCGGAGTTACCTAGACGGTCATTCAGATTTTTTTTTCTTTTGTGAGTCCCGTCTCACCTCTGCAGACATTTTCCGATTCTCTTTCCTCTTCACGGCGAAAGATCTGTGAAGGGTTACTCGTTTTCTATTCCATCTCAGTTGTTAAGCTCATTACGTACGGTGAAAGTACATTTCGTAAACATTTTCGCATCAATACACCATCAGTCAATTAAGTTTGTATCCTTTACGCGCCGCGCCCTATAATACACCATCATCCACCACAGTCCAGAAACTACTATACTACTCTTGCCGTCTTTGATGGTTTCGGAGGGAAGACTGTTTACATACAAGCGGAGACGATTCACCGTGTTTAATGAGACCGCTAAACTTTGGTTACTTAACAATCGTTTATTTCGAAAATTATTGAGTTACTTCAACTTTGTTTAAAGTTACTATTGTTATATTATCATTTGGAAGCCTCTGATGACAATCTAATCCTTATGAGAAACAAGCACGAATTGAAAGGCACCACTGGAAGTGTAGTCGTTACGATAAAGAAAACGGAAATTACAATAATAAGGCTGTGTTCGAACGCATGCTCTTTTGATTGTAGTGGAGGTATATAGTGTTTTTAGTTTCATGCTGATCTCAATGATAATCTTCTTCCTATTGTTTGTTTTTTGAAAGCGAATAGAAATCAGGCCACGAGAACAAAATGAGTGAGACCTACAGTGCACTAGGCAGGAAAGGTAATGAATGCTATGCCGCTTACGGAAGCCCTTTTAAATTCCGACGGGAGAACAAATTGGAACAGTCAACCGGTTATTCACAAAGCTGGGACGCATGTTACAGAAGCTATGTATATATCGACAAATAAAATGTTGCATAAAGAAGAAATTAGATTTAAATAATCGTGTTTAATTAATGTTATTGTCATGTGTAAGCCTAAGGCTAAGGCCTCACCGAATCCGTCGCGGCGCGTCACGTGCGTCCAACACGGCTACGAGTTTTGTGCGTTTCGATCAACTGTCATAGTTCAAACACGAGTGGCCCCACACGGCGCATGAGCGTGCGTGGCGTCAGGTGCGTTACTGGACTAGACGCACAAGGAACAAACATTTTGTTTTTAGCCGCACGTGGACGTGCGTCTCCGAGCTGGGGTCCGCATGAAGAAGAAATTGTGTAGACCTACAACAACCTGCATTTGAACCACCTACCCAACTTTGAGTTATAATCAAATGGGATGATTTGTGGTTATGATAAAGGATTAAAGTATTTTTTTTATTATATTCCAATGGATACATTTATGTAAATATCTTTGTTTCATAAGTTCCTGTATCAAAGTGTTCAGTTCACACACAATTCTACGTATCTTAATTTTTGTATTAAATAGAATAAAGTGCAACTTTACAAATTTCGAAATCAGTAATCCTTCTCTCAGAGTTACTACAAGTTTCTTACGTTGATAAGGATCTTCTGTAATTGGTATCAAATTTTGATAGTCGAGATATAATGCCCTCGAGAATTAAGTCAAAGGTTTTCGGCGTTATCCGACAATATTAAAATAAAAAAAAAACTTGTCTGGACGCTATCGTCACTTATGAAATTGTTTTGCATATTCTCCATTCTTTCCTCTTCTAAATTTATGTCATAAGTGCAGATTTTCCTACTGTTCAACCCCTCTAATTTGGTTGACAGCACCGAGTCAGAGGAAAACATCGCGCTCTCCCTTCATAATGGCAAGTACTGCTGAAGTTTGAATTGTCCGTCTTATAACCGTCACTCGTTTGTCTGGTTGGGCCACACTCGCAGAAGACGGAGACGCTTGTAGACGGATAGCCGTGTTGCACACACGCAACGCGCCGCGACGGATTCGGTGGGGCCTTAGCCTTATATAGCTAAACATTCAAAATGCAGTCTCATGTACTAGTTTTTCCAAAAATGCTATAAGCCAAGGAGCACTCCATTCCAAACAGTTTTTTTTTTTTTTTCTTTTTAAGTATGTTTCTGCACTTTTATCACGTCCAGCAATTTACCGACTGAAAATCCAGAAAACCGCATTACCATCATCGGGAGCTCACTTCGAGTATCAGTCTGTCATTTTGTTGACCTTAATCATGTTGATATCAATGATATCTGGGTGGTCAGATGGAATGGAATACAGTATGTAGCATTTATTTATTTATTTTATTATTAAAGGGTGCTACCTATACTTTCAAGGTTGTTCTAAGAAATTAATTAATGGTCTCCTTAGCCTGTGGCTAGAAAATCAAAGCTTCCCTGGCACAGGGGACACGACCTACGGGTCATAACTGATGGAACGAAACTTCCTTTGCTCTTGACTGACTGTTTTTCTCTTCGCTTCTTAAATTGCAGTTCTTGAACCACCTCTATATAAGTATCAGAATGAAATAGAAAATTGAACCGTCTTGAATATCATTTTAAAAACTAGCAATCATTTTTCAATTTTACCTGAATTTAACATAAAAATTCTATAAACGGGAAAATCAATCAAATAAGCATGGCTAGTGATCGAAAAACTCATCCCTTATTACAGAGGAAAAATATATAGTTCCACGTTGCATTATCTTTGAGGTGCAAAGCTCCAAAGAGCCAGCGCATTTAACGTTTCAATTCAAAGCCTAATGACTAGAAAGCAATGCATCTATATAATATATATATATATATATTATATATATATATATATCTATATATATTATATATATATATATATATATATATATATAAATATAATATATATATATATATATAATATGGATATAATATATATATATATATAATCCATTATTTTTTCAGTCCAAATGTGATTACGTTTTCTTATTATCAGCTCAATACAGATATGCAGAATGCTCATCGCCTATGTATTAAACAGCTAACCTCACGTCCTAGAAACACTATCATTTATTACTAGCTGTCACATACTCTTGCACTTCCTGGGTACAAAGGCCCTCATTTTTAATATTCCGTTAACAAGTTCTCTTATCCGTCAACCCTCGTCCAAAAGCAAGTTTAAAACAAAGCTGTCACTTTTCCTTCTGCAAACTCTTGAATATGCTTCTTCTGCGACCACCGAGTCTTGTGTCTTTTCATTTGATATACCCTTATTTGCATGGCGTTCTTCCTCAATGGTAACTACCACAAGTATTCTGATATTCTCACTCTTACACTAATCCCTTCGGCTATTTAATCGTTTACCTAATCCTTTTCTCTATTTCAAAACTATATAATCGTAAAAATACTCACTGGAATTCTCTCCTTCTTCATTTGCATTTTGTTCCTAAATCCACTTGTTCATTGATATTTCCCTCCGTTTTTCCTTCCTTATAGTAAAAAAAAAAAAAAAAATCTTCCTACCGTCCTTGCTTATCTTCTCCCATTACTTATATTAGCGGATGTCTTATTTTTCTCAAACATTTTCATTAGTCACCTTCAAGTTCAACTGTGTACACGTCTTTCCTTAAGCCTTGCAATCGTACCAAGATAATGGTTCTTTTACTCGCCATGACAACTACTACTTTCAATCTTCCAAAATCCACTAACACATCCTATCGACACCAAGACACAATCCTCGAATTTTGATCATGTTAGGTTAAACTCTGTGTCTAGACTATGTCCATTTTTCATCTATAGTGTCGTTATCAAACTCCCAATTATCCTTACAGATACATTTTCATCCCTCCCGCTCCAGCCTAACCGTCCATCTGTCTAGACTATCGATTCATCTGAAAACCAATACGATATACTTCAATCAACTTCTCATACATAGACATACGTAATATATGTATACACATACATATGTGATCCTATTTCTAAATATGCCATCGAAATAGACCTTAATATAGCCTGCCCATAGACAAAACCTCGGTGTATACTCGACATACAACCATCGTACAACCGTTAAAATTTTTTTATGAATTAGTTTTTCAGCTGCATATGATAAAATAGAAGAACTCCCATCAGTTAGCAGCGCCCATCGCCATAATTTCACATTCTCCATTTGCAATAACTTTTAAGATGAGGGGATTAATACCGAAATAAATTAGTTTGCGAGATTAAATTACTCCCGTGAGCTGGAAATAAATTATGGCCGTCAAATAATTTAAATTACGGATATAAATACATTTTTAAAAAATCTAAACCAATTAAGGCTAAAATTTTATAAGTTTGCTTCCATCCTCCATTTCCAATAAATGCAATGCACGTTAGTAGGGCTACGGTAAAAGAACTGCGTGAAGGTGTATAACTCAACTGAAGAAATTATAATATCGAACAAAAACTTGCAAACAGTGATTGAAATGCGAGGTCATATCAATTCTGTACAACTGATATGATCTTATGATGAAACACTGACGTAAAAATTCCTTAATGTGTCTGTATGTTACGGTAGTTATAAAGTCAGACTATGTCACAGACAAATGCCTTGTAAGAGAAATTGTGGAAATATAGAAGGAAAAGTTATGTACGCTTTAAGCCTCTTATTTGCAACATGTTATAAGTTGTGTAGTTCACACAAAAAAACAACCCCATAGTCATTTGACAGAATAGGTATTTAAACAGTTTTTATTCCTAATTCAGATCAAAATTACTTGAAAGTTTTTAGCAATTTGTTAAGAAAGTTTAAGAAAGCTTAAGAGAGAGAGAGAGAGAGAGAGAGAGAGAGTAGTTAAAGTTGTGATAATTATATCATCTGAGTCTCGAGATATTGAGATACATCTCAAGTTTTGATAAACTTATCAGAATCATGAGAGAGAGAGAGAGGGGGGGTAGGGGGGTGCGGGGGTGGGGGTTGAGGGTTGGATTTTTAAACAGGTACAGACTCATCGTTTAAACTCCACCGTAATTAACAAAAACCTACAAATACCAAACAGTTGAAACATTTGTTACCTGAACTAATTGTCTCTTTAGCCTATTGACTCTCTCTCTCTCTCTCTCTCTCTCTCTCTCTCTCTCTCTCTCTCTCTCTCTCTCTCTCTTTATCCCCCTTGTTTCGGGATAGAAAGAAGACAGAATGAAAGATAAGGGAAGAAGAAGCGGTAGATGCAAAAAGAAATAGAAGGAAAAATGAAGAAGGCAGAATCGGAAAGCAGAGGAAAGGAAAAGAGAGACGAGGGAAAGAGAAAAAAGTTTGAGGGGGAGACTCCAAGTGAAAAGACAATGATTAAAACGTGATAAGGGAAAAGGAAGAGGGAAGAGGGTCGGGAGAATAAGAATTGAGTAAAAAAACAAATATGGATGATATAATAAACACAAAACTAAGGTGGAAAATAAATAAGCGTCTCAAGAAAAAAATTTAAGAGTTACAGTACAATAAATCACTAGCTGAAAAAAAAACTGAGAGACGGAATGGTTATTAGATAGACTGTTAAGAGATAAAAATAGGACTGTGATGTTTAAAAATAAAGGGGCGGTACGTGTGGAACTCCCCTAAACTAGAAAACTATAAACATTTCAGAGTCGATATTTGGACAATCCCATCGGATCCTAGTAAATGACCCGTTAATTTGCGACCTATGATGAGCGATGCAGTTTCTCTTAATGTTTATCATGCGGTCCAATTTCGGGCTATTTGTGGAGCCATAAAAAAAGCATTCCAAACTTGCTTGCAATAGCTTTTACGAGCATATTTTATTATCTAAAAATCAGATTTATTAAAATTATTATTATTATTATTATTTTTTTTTTTTTTTTTTTTTTTTTTTTGCTCTATCACAGTCCTCCAATTCGACTGGGTGGTATTTATAGTGTGGGGTTCCGGGTTGCATCCTGCCTCCTTAGGAGTCCATCACTCTTCTTACTATGTGTGCCGTTTCTAGGATCACACACTTCTGCATGAGTCCTGGAGCTACTTCAGCCTCTAGTTTTTCTAGATTCCTTTTCAGGGATCTTGGGATCGTGCCTAGTGCTCCTATGATTATGGGTACAATTTCCACTGGCATATCCCATATCCTTCTTATTTCTATTTTCAGATCTTGATACTTATCCTTTTTTAATTTTTTCCCTCTCTTCTCTTCAACTCTGGTGTCCCATGGTATTGCAACATCAATGAGTGATACTTTCTTCTTGACTTTGTCAATCAACGTCACGTCTGGTCTGTTTGCACGTATCACCCTATCCGTTCTGATACCATAGTCCCAGAGGATCTTTGCCTGATCGTTTTCTATCACTCCCTCAGGTTGGTGCTCGTACCACTTATTACTGCAAGGTAGCTGATGTTTCTTGCACAGGCTCCAGTGGAGGGCTTTTGCCACTGAATCATGCCTCTTTTTGTACTGGTTCTGTGCAAGTGCCGGGCATTCACTTGCTATGTGGTTTATGGTTTCATTTTTCGTATTGCACTTCCTACATATGGGAGAGATGTTATTTCCGTCTATCGTACTTTGAACATATCTGGTTCTTAGGGCCTGATCTTGTGCCGCTGTTATCATTCCTTCAGTTTCCTTCTTTAGCTCTCCCCTCTGTAGCCATTGCCAATTGTCATCGCTGGCTAGTTCTTTAGTCTGTATTGTCCGTGCATTGGTTTGTTGTGCCAGTCCTCTGTTCTTTCTGTCTTTCTCCTGTCTCTGTATATTTCTGGGTCTTCGTCTGCTTTTATTAGTCCTTCTTCCCATGCACTCTTTTAGCCACTCGTCTTCACTGGTTTTCAGATATTGCCCAAGTGCTCTGTTTTCGATGTTGACGCAGTCCTCTATACTTAGTAGTCCTCTCCCTCCTTCCTTTCGTGTTATGTATAGTCTGTCCGTATTTGCTCTTGGGTGTAGTGCTTTGTGTATTGTCATATGTTTCCTGGTTTTCTGATCTATGCTGCGGAGTTCTGCCTTCGTCCAGTCCACTATTCCTGCGCTGTATCTGATTACTGGCACTGCCCATGTGTTTATGGCTTTTGTCATATTTACCGGCGTTGAGTTTGACTTGAGTATCGCCTTGAGTCTCTGTATATATTCTTTCCTGATCGTGTCCTTCATCTCTTGGTGTTTTATATCTCCTCCTTCCATTATTCCTAGGTATTTGTATCCTGTCTCATCTATGTGTTTTGATGTTGCTCCCATCTGGTAGCTTTATCCCTTCAGTTCTCGTTACTTTGCCTTTTTGTATGTTGACTAAGGCGCATTTTTTCTATTCCAAACTCCATCCTGATGTCCCCAGATACAATCCTTACAGTCTGGATTAGGGTATCTATTTCCTTGATGCTCTTACCATACAGCTTGATGTCGTCCATGAACATCAGATGGTTGATTCTGTTGCCTCTTTTCTTGAGTTGGTACCCGGCATCCATCTTCTGTAGTACTTTTGTCATGGGAATCATGGCTACTACGAAGAGTAGTGGGGACAGTGAGTCGCCCTGGAAGATCCCTCTCCTGATATTAACCTCTGCTAGTCTTATTCCAGAGCTTGTAAGTATTGTATTCCAGTTGCTCATTGTATTTTTGAGGAAGCTGATGGTATTTTCCTCTGCCCCATATATTTTCAGGCATTCTATTAGCCATGTGTGTGGTATCATGTCGAAGGCTTTCTTATAGTCTATCCATGCCATGCTTAGGTTGGTTTTCCTTCTCCTACTGTTCTTCATTACCATTTTGTCTATCAGGAGCTGGTCTTTTGTGCCCCTACACTTCCTTCTGCAGCCTTTCTGTTGGTGGGGGATGGTGTTTGTCTCCTCTAGGTAGTTGTATAGCCTTTCACTGATGATACCTGTTAGTAACTTCCACATTATTGGTAGCAGGTGATAGGCCTGTAGTTACTGGCTATATTTCCCTTACTCTTGTCTTTTTGTACTAAGGATGTTTCTTCCTGTGGTCATCCATTTGGGTGCTTGGTGATTTGAGATACAATGCTGGAGTTGTTCTGCTATTCGTGGGTGTAGGGCCTTGAAGTTTTGAGCCAGTATCCATGGACTTCATCGGGACCTGGGGCTTTCCAGTTTGGCATTTTCTTTAGTTGGTGTCTGACTGTGTCTGTCGTGATCTCTGTGAAATCTTTGTTTTATTCTCCCTGTTTCTTCTTCCTTGACTTCCTGGAGCCATGTTGCATGTTTGTTGTGTGATACCGGATTGCTCCATATGTTTTCCCAGAGTCTCTTACTTGGTTCGGCTTCAGGAATTTCTTGGTGGTTGTCTTCCCCTCTTAGTTGGCTGTATAGTCTTTTCTGGTTGGTTCCGAATAGTTTGTTCATGTACCGTTGGATCTTATGTGCTTTGGCCTTAAGCCTCTGTTTTACATCTTCTATTGTGTTATTTAGTCCCCTCTCTTGTACTTTGTATTTCTCGTTGAGTTCCCTCCCTTGTTTTCTGCTTCTAGCCTTTTTTTTCTGCCATCTCTTTCAGTTTACTCAAATCAGATCTCATCACCATGATTTGCTTTTCCAGGCGCCTTTTCCAAGGAGGTTGCTGTTTTGGTTTCTGTTGGGTTGGTTGTGCTGGTGGTGTTGGTGTTCGAATTCCCATCAGTTCTGCTACTAATCTTGCTCCTGCATATGTCAAGTTATTTGTTTCTGTGATACTGGTGGTCTGTATTATGCCCATTATTTCATTGACCTCACTTGTTTTCTCCCTTAATTTCTTGGTGTTGTAGGCTTTCATGGAGGGGATCTTTGTTCTCTCTGTATCTGGCTCCATCCATTGTCTAATCTTTTCTACCCATTCCGTCCTCTCTGTTACTTCGTCGGTGTTTCTTCGTGTGTCGTTGTTTGATACCTCATCCTCCCTGTCGTCTTCTGTGGCTTCGTTTCTCAGTTCGTCTTCGTGTAATTCGTTGTCGTGTGACATTTCCCTTTCCAGTTCTTCTCTTTCTGTTGGGGAGAGCCAGTTCTTTTTCTTTATGTTCCTTACTTGGTCTGCCAGCCTCTGCTCTGTTTGGGGGGTGTTATTCCTCTCATTCCAGATGTTGACCAATCTTCTTCTATATCCTCTCTCCGTCGGGTTGCTTCTGATGTAGCATCTCCACATTTCCTTATTCTCTTGTCCATTTCTTCCTTTTTTTGCCTCTGTAGCTCCAATCTCAGGCTGTTGATTACTGTCGTTGTGGTGATCAGTTGCTTGATGACGACCTCCAAGTACCTGACCGTCTTCCCCTTCAATTGGGTTGAATACCTGGTTGCCGGACGAAGCTCCTCTGTTGCCAGAGGTTCCATTTACGTCGTTGTGGTTTATTCCTTCATTTCTTTCCATCATTGCTGAGTTTTGCTATTTAACCCATAGCTGGACCCTACCCCATCAGGGATAGGTACTCATTTACAGCTGAGTAGACTGAGGAAATTATGGTAAAGATCCTTTCCCAAGGAATCAACGCCGAGGAGAGCGGTCACCCATCCAACAACTGACCAGAGCCAATGTTGCTTAACTTGACTTAAGTCTATTGACGACCTAACCCACTCCTCCACGGCGCCACATTATTATGTATTGTCATATTGTGTATTGTCATATGTTTCCTGGTTTTCTGATCTATGCTGCGGAGTTCTGCCTTCGTCCAGTCCACTATTCCTGCGCTGTATCTGATTACTGGCACTGCCCATGTGTTTATGGCTTTTGTCATATTTCCGGCGTTGAGTTTTGACTTGAGTATCGCCTTGAGTCTCTGCATATATTCTTTCCTGATCGTGTCCTTCATCTCTTGGTGTTTTATATCTCCTCCTTCCATTATTCCCAGGTATTTGTATCCTGTCTCATCTATGTGTTTGATGTTGCTCCCATCTGGTAGCTTTATCCCTTCAGTTCTCGTTACTTTGCCTTTTTGTATGTTGACTAAGGCGCATTATTATTATTATTATTATTATTATTATTATTATTATTATTATTATTATTATTATTATTGGTCTTTCTAGGATCACACTCTTCTGCATGAGTCCTAGAGCTACTTCAGCCTCTAGTTTTCTAGATTCCTTTTAAGGGATCTTGGGATAGTGCCTAGTGTTTTCTTATGTTATTATTATTATTATTATTATTATTATTATTATTATTATTATTATTATTATTATTATTTATTATTATTATTATTATTATTATTATTATTATTATTATTATTATTATTATTATTAATCAGAAAATGAATCCTATTGATATGGAGCAAGCTCAGTGGGATTATTGGCTGGAAATTCAACCTTCCAAACAATATGGCTACCATTTGAGAGAAGTAACACAAGGTGATAGGAAATGCAGAAAGAAAAGACCAGTTATTAAAAAAGGGGAAAAAAACTCAACAAATCAATAAATAGATTAAAATGCAAGTAAATGATAGAAATATGAGGGAAATTGTTTTAGGGTAATTATGCATTGCATCTTTACTTCATCTTTTGAGGTTCCAGTTGCCCAACATCCTCAGGGAAAATGTTTCAAAAGTCCAACGGTGTGAAGACCAGAGGACCTGTTAAGCTGAGAAATTCGACAAGGAGGCACAGTTACTGATATTGGCGCTGCTGTTCAACCAATCTGGTTGCTCTCGGCAGGAGAAGAATGTCAGGGATCAATTTGGAATGCAAAAGATCTTTGTTAGAATACAACTTACGACAAATTAACAAACAAGAGACCATCCCTCGACGGTCCATGTCATTACTGCTAATGTTCGTTAACAGAAACCTACCACCCACGAACAAGTCTATATGTAAGACATAAATCTCCGGCAGAAGCAGACATCCACACTGGGGAACTGTATTCTAGTAAATGAAGTTTTAAATGAAGGTTTCTACCGTTTTACCAATAATTCAATTTTTAAATCCAGAACAAGATACAGCATTACGGACAAGAACAAACCAGTGACATAAATATTACTGGACCCTCAGGTAGAATGTGTATCATGTATTCCAACAAAACTGGAAATTTAACTTAATTTAGAAAGTCTTTGAATTATTTTTTTCTTCCTATTGCATCAATAAAAGCATTTCCCCAGATAAGCATATCTAAGAAAACTATTGTTAAAGTATTCCGCCGGAAAAAATAGCATAATCCGTATAACTTTTCCCGACAAGAAATAACCGAACAACCACTTCTTAACGAAACACCGCTCAGGCAAGTCATGTGGGTGCGTCAGAAACCAGATGACTAAACTAAACGGGAAACGCGAATAAATACCCGCATTCCCAGATACCGAAAAGGAGAGAAAGACAGAGGTCTTTCAAACCTGGTTGCAATTTCCCAACAACATCAGTGCAACACCATTAGAACGAAAGGTCGGATGATGGAAATGCTGGCTTTATCGCTTGTTATTCGGCATAAATCCTTTTCAGCACTAGATCTCTCGAAAGAAATACTAAATATATACTTACAAGATCGAAGGTTTTCCATTAGGTTCGAAAATGGAACTGTGGGTTGTTATCTCATCTAAAACGAGTATGGATTTATAGTGAATAGATCCCCTAGCAGACACACTGTCATACAGAATGCATTCATAGCAGTAACCTTGCCTTACAGGCTATAAAGGGACGCAGATGAAAAGAGTTAGCTATGCTTCAGGGTCAATCAGTGGTCTATATGCAAGCTTCCGGCTGGATATAAAACACAATTTGTAAGTTGCATTCAACATTCGTTAGCCGAGGCTCAGCTTCAATATAGTTAATCAATAATAGAGACTGAATTGTCCTCTGCTAACCCCCCCTCCCCCCACCCCCCATCTCCCCCTCCCTACGCCCGGCCCCTTAGGTCAATATTACAAGCCAAGGTCTTTAGACGTTGATTACAGACCTTTCATCGACTGACCCATTTGGAATGCCTAACGGCGGCAATGTAACCTCTCCATTCGTTAAGAGTAGCTCTAATTACTTTCAATTATTTTTTAATTGCATATTCTCGAAACAAGTATATCATTAAAATGTAATTAAATGGAATATAGATTCGTTAATACTGAAGAATGACGTTCATATTACGATACTTTGCATCAGAGGTAACTTTCAGTAAAACTTGTAATCATGCCCCTTATATTGTTTCCTATTTAATTTAAAAGAACACGAGAGAGAGAGAGAGAGAGAGAGAGAGAGAGAGAGAGAGAGAGAGGTTTGTTAATACGCAAAATATAAATCAGGATGCCTGTGTGTGTGTATGTGTGTGTGTGTATGTAAGAAGAATTTTATTATGTTTCCACTCCGAAACAAAAGGCTTTTTTTCTTTTTCTTTCTAGAATTGATTGTGATTTTACGTCTTAAGATTATCTTGAAATAAACTCAACAAATATTGCGATATGTGACATTTATTAGAAATTTATCCTTAGCTGGAACAGGTACTTGACGTCGGAGACGGTCGAATCTTCATTGTTGTCATAAGGGTTGAGGGAAAGGCAGGCTCCCGGTTTTTTTTTTTTTTTTTTTTTTTAATATTTCTTCATAACAGTAGGTGGATACATGCAAAAGCAGCTTATTCCTAGCTGTAATCCTTCAATACCAGTTAGAACCAACAGAGATTCTTACATCAGATTCTTACACTGGACCCCTATACTGGTTCTTACACTATACTGGTTCCCTGTGCCAAAGAGCATGTAGTCGTTAAGCCTTAACGCTATGCTACTCAAGCCTAACTTTACTGTTACACATCGCAGTTAGCCTGACTTTATATGCATAACATGGGTGGAATTTACTCTAGAACTGCCATTTTTATAAACATATGGAAGACTAATTCACATCTTAACCTACATTTAGTTGATGGTACAATTGCAACAACATGCAAACTCAACATGGTGCAACTTATGTAACAGTACCATTACAATTCTTGGCAATTGGCAGTTATATCCAAGTAAAAATATAAAGAAACACTACCAAATGTTATGGCAACATATACATTATAAACTACGACAAGTGCATTACCTTTTACAAGGGAGAAATACGTCATTTCAAATGACAGTATAAGGTCAATCCTGGCGCACTTGGTTACGGGGTTAGTTGGCATCTGTTACGCACTTACGTACGTACACTCGATCATAGACAATCTCAACTTCGAGTGGCTAACTTAACATCTTGATAAGATGAAAACCAATTTGGTTTTCCAGTCCACCAATTTCCATGAGTACTGTCATAAATGCTAAATGAATGATTTCCATCATTACAAATCAATTAAAGTTTTGATACTATCATGTAGAGTTCCTAAGGAACAAATGTCCTGGAAAGAAACTTGAATTATATTACTTTAAGCCAAAATTTCATAATACAAAACAGTCCAAAGCATCCAGTAAATTTATAGGAAAATAAATCCTCTAATTGACTTTACGAAATTATGTAAGGCATCAATAACAATTCATGCTATTTGTAGAATAATTTATATGAAGGCACTAAAAATTCCTGCTATCAGATTAAATGAAACTCCAAACAATTTACTAGAATTATCAATTAAATGCAAAACCTGGCTGGCCCAAGATATTGTTTCAGCTGGACAGTGTTAAACTGATCTTCCACACCTGCATTTTGCAAGTGGTGATGGTGGTGGTGGTGGTAGTGGTGGTGGTGGTGGTCTTCAAATCTTCAAGATTTATGTTTTTTTTACCTCGATTGTACAATAGTTCTCCTCTTGTGAAAGGTCAACAACTCTCCTCTTGTGCATCTCTGGAATACACAAAATATAAATGGTCACAAACAATCGATCATTCAGTACCTAAGGGCATTTATCAATATTACCGATGAACTAAAATAAAAATTAAGAATACATAGTTCATTGACAGACTACACAAATTTTGATCAATACAAAACACCATTCTGTACTCTTGAGTAGAACTGACCCAAACAAGAAGTCTCAGTGACAGCAATGCTACTCATTACAAAATAGCCTTACCTATTTAATTAGTATTTCAGCAGTTTAGTATAATAAGTTCACTCATATATTTGTCAATGAGAAAATGATAAATCCAGACTGAAAAGTATGTATGTTTTCACTGGTTATCTTTCATAATTTTCATTGTGGAAGATCCCTAGCAAGCGATCATCTCTGTTATTTCTCAACCAGTTAAGACACCATGGGTAAAAATGCTTGATAACAATGTTTTTATTCAAAGTCTACTACCAGACCAATTAGTCGGTAACCTTAGCTGACCCAAAAGGGTTTCTTGATGAATGGCACTAGGTATTCTTTAATATATTGCTTAAATTTTAATATACAGATAAATTGAAGATGTTGAAGATTCTAACAAACCCCTTTTTTTCCCCACAGATCTTTTTCTGTTACTTGATGTGGTCGAAAGTTGTATATGATCACAAAAGATACACATGACTTTAAGTCGTTCTAGGGCTGGGTCCTGTGGGTTACTCATCAAATACCAACAGGCCTGATGACAGTGACAGATACCCTGTGGGTTTCATCAAATACCAACAGGTCTGATGACAGCAACAGATACAAAGATAATATTAAAGGTATTCTTTTGGAATGAAGAGCACTGTTTTCAGTTTACTATAAGATTTGTTACTCCACAATACCTGGCATTACTGTAAAGGACAGGTTTTAGATTGTAACAAATCCCTTAAGTGGACAGACATATTTGATCTAATCAAAACGACCGAATCTTCAGCATTCTCATTTCACTTAAAAGCCTACATGAGCAGGAGAGACCCAGCATATTTCAACAATAATACTATAGCTTCAAGTAATTCGTAGCATGAAACCTTAATCTTTTGAACAAAGGAATTTTTATGATAATTCTGGAGAGGTTCTACAACACTTCAACGGTCACCCACGAATACATCTTTCTGTGGTGGCAGTTTTTTTTTAAATACTCTTACTTGCTGACCATATTGAAAAACATTTTACTAGGAGAACAAATGCAAAAGACTAAGCTACCATGACCAAAAGATGCACGTGAGTTAGACTAACTTTTAAGATGCGACGGTATGATAAGACTACGACCACTGTTAGCAAAATGGGCAGCATGCATGAAATCTCACCCCAGCCATTTCCAGATACTTTTACATTTATGATAAATATTAGCAAACATTAACAACCAGTTAACATTCTCACTTTTAAGTACGGTATTAGCTTCATGAAATCCAATCTGAGCCATACTTTTTCCTATTCGTGACAAAAATTTATAAAAGCTGAATAATCTATTTCATAAGCATAAAAAAATAACATTCAAAATGAGCCTGCTAATATCATTCTGGGCATTCACTAATACCTTCAATGAAACTACGAAATTTGCTCCTTAAGGGGTGAATACTATTTACAGTTCCTCACACAAGCACTACCTCCCTACATGTAAGTAAAAATACAGTCCATGTGTCCAAGACCCTTCTACATATTTAAAATTAAATCTGATACTATACCATTCTTAAGTGGGCACAAAATATCCAATATAATGCTTACCAAGCAGTGTTGCGAAAGCACTAGCAGCTTCTTTCTTTGTTGGATCCTGGGGGAGGAAATCTTCAAACACAAATTGCTCATCAGAACCTCCTTCATCCAACATGGACTGGATGGAGCTGGTGAGGCATCTCCTCTTTGGCTGGGATGCTGTCGAATGATGATCACCACTGGAAAAACACAATAAATAAACACAAGTGCAAGGGAGGATGTAAGGATATGAGATCATATATTTATATTTCACTTGGGTAATTGTACTTTTTCATAGACCTTTGAAAAAAGCCATTTTAATTACAATAGTACTCAGCTCAATAGCCTTGGTTAGCCTTAACCTAGCCTAGTCTAATACATTATCTACAGCAACAGTTCACATATTTTCTTTTATTTCCTATAGGGAAAATTGTATAGATTGGACAATAAGCTGTGACTAACCATTACTAAATTCAACATTCAAGAGCAAATCAACAAACCTAGGGAAAACTTTGCACATGAGTTACATACTCATTTGTAAAACCTCTAGAATTACCTCTGCGGACAATGAATGTCTTCTTCGACAGTTACTTACTGGAGTCCCTCCATGGGTGAAGGGGTGGGGGGGGGGGGGGTCCTTTGTGGTGGGGAGGTGGTGGAGACTCGAACAATCCGAAAGTGGTCTCGCGAGGAGGCAGGGGCAGACTCAGGAGAACTTTCATCAAGTTCCCTAGTTCTCTCTGAAGAAGAAAAAAATAAATAAATAAAAAGGAAATGTTCCTTGAAATCAAGCATCATTCAATATGCCAAGTATAATGCAATGAAAATGATGTTTAAAACAAATAACCTAAAACGACAGAGGACGACTTAGGCTGAAGGCCAAGCGCTGGGCCTTACGAGGTCATTCAGCGCTGAAAGGAAAGATACTTAAAAGGTGTAACAGGTGGAAACCTCACAGTAGCACTATGAAATAATTGTTAAAACGTAATATGAGAACATGAATGGAAGTACGTACACTAACAGATCCTACTGAATGTGTACAGGTAGCAAAAGGGAGAGCTTTCGACACAATTTATTCAAACAGAATTAAAAGCTGCAGATTTCGAAAGACATCACATTACTTACTAGGTCCTTTGTGGACACGTTCTTCTTGCGCTGGTTCACGAACACCAGACGGCATTTCCGAGCCTGGGACTGGAGGTGGCTCGATGGGAGCCACATTAATCAAAAATGGCTCTGTAACTTCTAGTGGATGTCCAGCTACCTGCTCCTCTGTACAAAAAGGTTTTGTTGTTTAAATTACTCTTCCAAACATGTAAATATCTGAACAGAATACAATTACATTCATAGACACCACATTATGGCTTAACTTATTACAGATGAGAAATTGACTTCACCTACAAGCCTCAGACGCAAAATCTAATGCACCAAAATATAAACAACTCTTGAACAAGAACTTATTAAACTCAGGCCAGACAATTACCTAGACTAAGATATGCAACTTTTAATGTGGACAAAACATAGAACATACAAAACAAACACGAAAAGAGTTTACAATACAAACTCCTATAATTTTCACAATGCTATCAACATCGTACTATATATTTACTGCAGTACTGTATGTCATCTAATATGTGGAACTTGTGTAATTTCAGGAATTTTAACTGTCTATTCATATTTCTTGAAATCTAATGTCTAAATAATAACGAACTTGTTTACAATTAGAGTGAAATTGCATCTTTATTTTGCTCTACCCCCTTCGGCGTCAATGACCTTCGATGTCAGGATGCCAGAAAACTTCCAATCATTCATTCATTCATTTGCTCAGCCCGTTGGCAATCATTCTCTATTCCAGGGAGAGCTACATAGGGGATACTACTGAAGGCGTAGTGCCATCCATGATGAGAATCAACTGCTCCTTCCTTCTAACAGAAAGATTATCGAGCCAAGACATCAACATAAAACATCCTTTCAATTAAGAAACATCCTTTCAATTAAGACTCAATGTCCTGAGGATACAATAATCAACATATCAAAGAAAACCATCTCTGCTGAGGGGCACAAGCTAGACTAAGATAACTTGGGTAATCTTTTATGTGGCACCTTGTCAAATACCTTCTGGAATATAAAAGTTAGGCCAAAGGCCAAGAGCTGGGACCTCGGAGGTCATTCAATGCTGAAGGGGAAGAAGAGTATAGGTCTGAGAGGTGTAACAGGATGAAAGCCACCAGTTGTGCTATGAAACAGTTGTTAGATGGTGGAAGGTAAGATGGAAGAAACAGAATATAAAAGGAGGTAAAGGGATGGAAGCGGTTGCAGCTAGGAGCCAAAACTCTCCAAAAACAGAAGTTGATTTAGTATGAATGTTGTCTCTTGATATCCATTTTTGCAGTCATCACACACACTAAGTAGATTTTTACCTTTTTTGCCATGTACAAAAATGTTATTTCTGATACCGTAAACTTTCCCATAACGGCTCAGAACAGT
>NC_087210.1:64928450-64930950 GCF_015104395.2 Macrobrachium nipponense
TAAAAATAAAAAAATGAAAAATTAAATATGAATAAATAAATAATCAAAAATAAAAAATTAAAAAAAAATAAATAAATGAAAATGAACAAATAAATAAATGAATAAAAAATGAATAAAAAATAAATAAATCAAATAAAAGAAATAAATAAATAGAAATAAAATTATATAAAAAATAAATTAATAAATAAAAATTAATAAATAAAAAAAAAAATAAAAATAAATAAATAAATAAAAATAAATAAAATAATAAAAATAGAAAAAAAATAAAAGAATGAATAAATAAATAAAAGTAAATAAATAGAAATAAATAAATAAAAATAAATGAATAAAAAATAAATAAATGAAAATAAATAATTAAATAAAAATAAATAAAAAAATATAAATAAAAAGAATAAAAAAAAAAATAAAATAAATAAAAATAAATAAAAAAATATAAATAAAAAAAGAATAAAAAAAATAAATAAATAAAAATAAATGTTTTTTTTGTCTCCTTTTTAGTGGATTTTTTATAATGAATATAGACAAAAAATTCTGGCGGATGGAAAGAAACTCTAAATTTGTGTACCAAAATATAAACTTTTTGTAAAGAGCTCTTAATATCACTTAAATTGTTTTATAAAAGATTTTTTAAACAAAAAATCACACATTTAAAGGAGGATGAAACGAGCCAAATATTTCAGTTATAGTCAGTTATACAATGCAAAAACTGAAATACTTCTTAAAACTTTTGATGCTACATTCATTCTCCCAAAAAGAGTGGACAATCAAAATAAATAATTATTTTCACATTTTGATGGATGATTTTTGCTTCAGAACTTCATTTAGAAAATTGGCTAAAAATAGGCGAAGGAAACTTGGGAAATTAAAAGCAGTTTATAAAAGATTTAGTTTGAATCCAATATTTTTAATAGTTTTGCCCGGTTTTTAATAACTGATTTTATTTCAAAAATTATTTCAAAACTGACCTTAAAATTCGGGCAATAAAATGTAACATAGAAATAAATAAATAAAAAATAAATAAAATAAAGAAAAATAAATGAAAAATAAAAAAATTAAACAAAAATAAAAATATAAATAAAAATTAAATAAAAATAAAAAGTGAAAAAAACAAAGTAAAAATAAATCAAATAAAATAAAACAAAAAATAAATAAATAAACTGAAAATAAAAAAAAAGAAAATGAAAAAAAATTAAATTAATTAATTAATAAAAAATAATTAAAAAATTAAATTAAAAATAAAAATAAATAAAAATAAAAATAAACAAATAAATAAAAATAAATAGAGAAATAAAAATAAATAAATAAATAAAAATAAGTAAATAAAGAAAAATAAATGAATCAATAAAAATAAATAGGAAAGTGAAAAAAAATAATAAAAATAAATAAATAAATAAAAGTAAACAAATAAATAAAAATAAATAAATAAATAAACATAAATAAATAAATGAAAATAAAATAAGAAATACAAAAATAAATGAATAAAAATAATGGAATAAAAATAAATAAATAAAAGTAGATGAATAAAACTGTCAAAATATCCATTATCAGCGAACTTAACATTAGTAGAAATCCTACGATTTCCGTGTCTTGGATATTTAACATGTCAAAAATGACATTACATATCGAGTCATAGGTTACAGTAGATTTAAACTGTAATCCAACTGAATTGCACGTCTAAGGATACGAGGTTTACCTGTCATGTTTTCCATTATTCCTTTCTATAATCGAATACTGAAGGCGCGTCACTAACAAGGCGGTATAAGCGTACGTCCGTACTCCACGAAGGTTAAAGGCTCTTAGCGGTCGCTGGGGTAGTTGTGGGGTGACCGTGGCAGGCCTGGAGGAGGGGTGGGAGCGGTCAAGGCAAGTACTACCTTGGGAAACTTAAGTACTTGGGTCGAAGAGATAGGCCTGTAAGATGTCCTTTTCACTCTGTTATCTTGGTATACGTTTGGTGTTCTTTTGAATTCATGTAGGTCACTGTACTTCACATACAAAATCGTGGATTGATAATGTTTGGCTCTCTAATATATAATAGAAACCTTAAATTAATATGCTGACAGGACTTAAAAAATATTCAATTAGCATTTGACCTGGCATTTATTTACAAAGGCTTATGTATAATTTTACAATACATTATTTAATAAACTAACATAGATAGACATAGATAACACATAACAGCATCTGGCTTCATAATGGAAATGAAAAATACTTAGTAAAAGTGAAAAAACCAACAATTTTTAAAATTTTCTTGGCATTAGTTAGTTAATTTATGCATCTTTTTCTTTTTTTGCCTACTTGATAAAATTTGGGCATTCAGAGCTCTCATCCTAAAAAACATCCGACATCTGACAAAAAACAATATTACTTTAAAAGGCAAGGATAAACAATTTTCAATATGGCGTGCCAAGTCGCATAATACTCCATTGCCTGGTCTCAGTGTATTTTTTGCCATTGTATGTTTGAAACATTTTTTCCTTTACCTTTAATTTTTCAAATA